>NW_026057577.1:98391507-98588440 GCF_023721935.1 Panthera uncia
TATATATATATATATATATATATATATATATACATATATATATATATATATATAGTATCCATTCACCTTATCCTTATCCATTCACCGATTGATGGACACTCAGGCTGCTTTCATAATTTGGTTATTGTAAATAATGTTGCAGAAAACATAGGAATGCTTGGATCACTTTGAATTTGTGTTTTGTATTTTTTGTAAATGCCAGTTGTGCAATTACTGGATCTTGGGTACTTCTATTTTTAACTTTTGGAGGAACCTCTATACTGTTTTCCACAGTAGATGCACCAGTTTGAATTACCACCAAGAGTGCAAGAGAGTTCCTTTTTCTCTGCACTCTCACCAACACTTGTTCTTTCTTTGTTTTTGATTTTAGCCATTCTGACAGGTGTGAGGTGATATCTCATTGCAATTTTGATTTGCATTTCCTGGATGATGAGTGACGTTGAGTATCTTTTCATGTGTCTGTTGGCCATCTGGATGCCTGCTCTGGAGAAACATCTGTTCATGTCTTCTGCCACCAAATAATTGGATTATTTGGGGTTTTTTGGGGTTTTTTTGTTTGTTTGTTTTGTTTTCTTTGGTGTTGAGTTTCATACGTTCTTTATATATTTTGGATACTAACCCTTTATCGGATATGTCATTTGCGAATAACTGCTCCCATTACATAGGCTGCCTTTTAGTTCTATTGACTGTTTCTTTCACTGTGCAGAAACTTTTTGTTTCAATGCAGTCCCAATAGTTTATTTCTGCTTTTGTTTCTCTTGCCTCAAGGGACATATGTAGAAAAATGTTGCTACAGCCAATGTCAGAGACATCACTGCCTATGCTCTCCTCTAGTATTTTTATGGTTCCAGGTCTCACATTTAGGTCTTTAATCCATTTTGTGTTTATTTTTATGATGGTGTCAGAAAGTGATCCACTTTTATTCTTTTGAATGTAGCTGTCCAATTCTCCCAACACCATTGGTTGAAGAGACTATCTTTTTCTTATTCGATATTCTGTCTTGCTTTGTTGAAGATTAATTGACCATATAATCATGGGTTTATTTGTGGGTTTTCTATTCTGTTGTATTGATCTATGTGTCTATTTTTGTGTCAGTACCATACTGTTTTGATCACTACAGCTTTGTAACATAAAGGAGTCTGGAATCTTTTATTCACTATACTACTGGAAGTCCTAGTCACTGTAATCAGACAACAAAAAGAAATTAAAGGCATCCAAATCGGTAAGAAAAAAGTAAAACTTTCACTATTTTCAGATTACATGATACTGTATATATAAAACCTGAAAGACTCCACCAAAAACTACTGGAATTGAAAAATAAATTCAGTGAAATAGCAGGATACAAAATCAATGTGCAGAAATCTATTCCATACACTAATAATGAAGCAGTAGAAAGAGAATTAAAAAAAAGAAACAAAGAAAGGGAAATTAAGAAAACAATCCCATTTACAATTGCACCAAAAATAATAAGATACCTAGGAATAAACCTAATCAAAGAGGTGAAAGACCTGTACTCTGAAGGCTATAAAACATTGATGAAAGAAAGTGAAGATGACACAAAGAAATGGAAAGACATTCCATGCTCATTGATTGGAAGAACAAATATTGTTAAAATGTCTATACTACCCAAATGTAATCTACATAGACTTAATAGAATCCCTATCAAAATACCAACAGCATTTTTCACAGAACCAGAACAAACAACCCTAAAATTTGTATGCAGCCACAAAAAAGACCAAATAGCCAAAGCAATCTTGAAAAAGAAAAGCAAAGCTGGAGGCATCACAATTCCATGCTACTCTTCTTCCTAGTACTTAGTATAGTAACAATTTTATATTTATGTGTACAATGAATTATGTTTTTTGCTCTCTGGACAAGAACATAAGCTACCTTAGGACAGGGACCACGCCGATGTCTGTCCATCAGTGTCAGTGCAGAGATAGTCAATTAGATGTCGTAACTTCATGGAGCTATTACTCTCTTCTTATTTTATAAATAAGGAAACTGGACTTAAAATGTGTGTATTGTTTAAGGTCACAAAGTGGGTGCCCATTGACCTTAAGCTTTGATTTTAATCTATTTTTGCAAGAATCTATTTTTCTTCAAGTTTATCCTTGTCCAAACTCCTATTCTGAGTATGGTTCTAATTATATTAAATTGATTTTTACATTTCCTGTGCTCCTACGCCATGAATGTAAAATAATTAGAATACTTGCCATTTAACATTTTTTGAATAAAATAATTTACTCCTATCCTCAGAAAATAATGGTAAAGATTATTTTGATCATTTTCTCATGGTCTTTGTGTGATCATTTCAAAATATTATTCAAACATTACAGAAGCTACTGCCTAGCATCTGGGTATAGGTTTATATGTTTCTGAATAATTTATTTAAAATGTATCTTTAAACACTCAGTTCGGTGATTGTCAGTTTAAAAAGTAATTACCTGTAATTTTGCCATGTTTTGTGGCATGAAAAACGTTTTTCCTACTATCCTAACTTTTGTTTTATGTCTACCTCTGGATGGATAGACTAGACAAGACTAAACACATTATATCAGTGTATTCTGAAAGCAGTCTTATTGATGTTGAAGCTTTTTAAGGAGTTCAAAAAAATGAAAGTAATGGGCTTTGTCATGCCACCAGAAACAAAGTGGTTTTAGTTCTTAAAGAACTGCTTAGAACAACATGGCAAGCAGTACAATCAAATTATTTCGTCTGCTTGTCTAACACGAAGGCAACATTATCAACTGACATCCTGCAGCTCTGAGATAAGACTCTGGAGAAAGGCCTGGGAAAACTGTGTTTATCTTACAGGAGACAATGATTAGGTAATTTGGACATTTCATATTTAATAAAAACTATTTAAATCAGAAACCATCAGACCTGCACTGATGGGACTTACATTTATATTGTACCCTCTGTCTGTCTCCAAAAAGTGATTGAATCCTTTTCATTTTTAAGAAGTACTCTTTAAAATGAAGGAAGCGTGTTAAATGCTTGGAATTACTTTTAAATTAAACCATACAGCTGACATGAATAAAAGGGGACCTCCTAAAGTGCTCTGTAATGATAGGGAGAGCAACCAGCTAGCAACCACTTAACTTGTTTCTCCATAGTAGGTTTGATCTGTGCTGCAATGACAATATTGAAAATGATTTCTGGTCCTCACTGATATCACAAATCATAACTTCCATAAAGCCATAGGAGTAATCAAAGATCCATTTCCGCGGTAATTCATACGTGCACGTGCCCATACAGGAAATGCTCACTGTTTTATAATCAGGCCCGAAAACATTTTTCATTCATCTCCCGTTTTATTAAAGCTGTGGAAAGGAGGAAAAGATGGGATCAAATGTTAAAAAAAAATGAGTTTAGAAAGCAAGGCAGTCTCACTTTTTAAAGTCAAAATTTACATGCTATATACCCTCAATTTTCAAGTGAACTGTATTTCATAAAGTAATCATAGAAACGGCTTTTTTTTCACAGCAAAGGACTTTTTGAATCTTCAAATCAAAATTCAAAATGCACAACTTTGAACTCCTATGCTGAATAAATCATAATAATTAAGATCTCATTTTTTAAGAAATCACATTATATAGGTGAACAGGAATGAAAGAAAACTGTCTGTACCCTTTCTAATAAGATAGATTCAGTGCATCTCTGATTTAGTTACACACTGACATGGTGTGTTTGTGCGTGTGGTGGGGGTGGTATTGTACATATCTGCACACCAAGACATATGTAAGCACAAAAGAATTTATCTGGGTAGTGGAGACATTTGCTCAACACTGTCTAAGCTTTATGCAAAAGAGTCCTGCAAGTTATTAGGGATTTTAGCGTTCCCTAAGATTTTTTTGGCATAAGATTATAACTGAATGCACGAAGACAACTACTGCTGGCCCTTAGACAGGAAAATAACATAACACACATACAACTCAGCTTCAGCCTTTGATATATTTATGAGTTGGATTCCAACTGCAACTTGTGGATTTCCACGAAAGTAGGATTATTTATAGTACAACACTGCAAAACACTACTTAACAATAAAAAATAGGCATCCAAGTGACGAATTCAAGTAACAGCCTAAAAACTGAAGAAGGTAATAAGAGGATCAGCATTACATATGGAATGATTTAATCAGATAATTAAGTCCCCACACAATGTTTTTTATAATTACAAAATAGAACAGGGGGTGCCTGGGTGCTCAGTCGGTTAGCTTCCAACTTTGGCTCAGGTCATGATCTCAGGGTTCATTAGTTCAAGCCCCGCATGAGGCTATCTCCTGTCAGCGCAGAGCCCACTTTGGATCTGTCTTCCTCCCTCTCTGCCCCTCCCCCACTCACACTTGTGCACCTGCACCCTATCTCTCTCTCTCTCAAAAATAAACGTTTTAAAAAAACTAGAACAAAAATGGGTGAAACTTTGTCAATTGCTTATATAATAATGAAAGATTAGGTTATGGATATAGGAGAGCTAGGAATGTATGAGTGCCATTATACCTATCATTCACTTAAGGGAATTATAAACCTCACCCATATTGAAAACTATAGTTAAACATTACTTCTACTAATATTTTTATAGTATTTTTAATCTGAGAATGACCTTTTAAGAACTAATATATCCTTATATGAGACAAAAAAAAAAAAAACACATTTATCTCCCCTTTAACAATTTCTACAATTTATCTTTAAATTCCTTATCTTGTTTTGGGTTGAAATACAACAAATTTAAATGCTAAACACTAGTATCAACCTATTTTACTACAATTATGCTTCCCTAGCTATCTCTCCTTTAGCTATGTATATTCTAACAGAGGCGCTATCAACTACGTTCCCCTAACCTTGACAACGGTTATCTGTGATTGGATACCCTGGGACATTTGTCTTTTCTTATATATTTTTTTTCAAATTTGCTGTTTGTATTGTTTTAAAATTTAATGCAAAATATTTACAAAGGGAGTAATTTTTATTTTAAAACAGATTTATCACTTATTTTGAGAACCTAAAATGACTGATATTTGTATATATGAAAGAAATGCTCAGGAGCGCGTGGGTGGCTCAGTCAGTTAAGTATTCAACTCTTGATTTTGGCTCAGGTCATGGTCTCATACTCATGACACTGAGCCCTACCTTAGGCTGTGCGCTGGGCATGAATCCTGCTTAAGAGTCTCCCTCTCTCCCAATCCCTCTACCCCTCCCCGGCTTATATGCATGCCTACACACACACTCTCTCTCTCAAAAGAAAAAAGAAAAAAAAAGAAAAAGAAACAGAAAAAGAAATGCTCATACATACAGTAGTGATTAAATAAACTGTTATGTCCATAAGGAAAATGATATAATTGTGTTTCCAAAAAGTAGACAGATCTGTATGCACTAATATGGAATGTGCCCCAGGATATCTATAAGTGGGGGGAAATCAAAGGATAAGATGGTGTGTAAAGTTTGATTCATTTTTTGAAAAAAAACTTTTAAAATTACAAATGATTAGAAAATTATACTTGATTTTGATGATAAAATACACCTAATTTCTAAAAGTAATTCTGTCACCTAACAAACCAAAAAATTATTCCCCAAGCTACAAACTGAATGTGCATTTTGCTTATCTATTTTTCCTTTTCTTGCTTCAAAGATGTGAATTATTTCTTTGGACACATAAACTCCAAATACTATAATGGCTTAGATTCTTTGGTATTTCTGTTGACCCATAATCTCTTCTCCATAGAATCACTAAGTTCTTTACTTTTGCATTTAACAAGGTCTCATAGACATCAATGTTTTGTTCATATTTGCTCATTCTATTTTCCTTAACCTTTGAAAGAAATTCAAAATCATTTTGTACTATAGTAATATACCTAAAATATTATCTTTATTTCCTTTTACTTAGGATGTCAAATGGTGGCTCCCCAAGGAAATAATGTTTGCAAATAGTAATTTCAATTTAGGGGCGCCTGGGTGGCTCAGTTGGTTAAGCATCTGACTTCAGCTCAGGTCATGATTTTATGGTTCGTGAGTTCGAGCACCACGTCAGGCTCTGTGCTGACAACACAGAGCCTGGAGCCTGCTTCAGATTCTTGTCTCTCTCTCTGTCTGCCCCTCCCCTGTTCATGCTCTATCTCTGTCTCTCACAGATAAATAAATATTAAAAATTTAAAAATAAATAAATAAATAAAATAATTTCAGTTTATATCTAAAAAACAAAGGATTTACACAAGTGCTTTCATATAGCTAATTTCTTATGATTAACCTATCTCTCTGATTCTCATCTTTCTTGAGTATATGTTAATTGGAAATTGGTATGCATAAAAAAATGCAAGTAAGACATTTTTATGCTAAAATGCTTGAAAGGTTAAATATATCATCTAGTAAACTTGTTTCATGTATTTAGCTGAATGTTCCTTGTCTCTCCCCATAGTTAAAAACCACAAAGGACACAGTTACTTGGACTTTCTAAATATGTTCAAAATATAATTATTTCCAATACTAGCCAGCTTCTACTGCTGTTAAAAAAGAAAGACAGAGACTACTGCAGCTTAGAGAGAACTCCGACAGTCTTCGCTAGTTAAAATTGAAACTCACAGAGCATGACCTGTCATCTCTCTCTCTCTGTCATGAATCTTTGCTATTACTAATTTTCTGCAAGCGATATAGTGACCTTAGGGCTGATTAATTAGCTGTTGGTTTATGTATTTTACAACATTAATTGTGAAAGCCCTCACTATTACTTCATGGTTTGATTAACCTTGTTACTGCGTAGAAATTAGAAATGGAGAAGCCTCGTTAGATTGTCTCTGACATTCTGAAAGGATTTTAATTCGTTAACTGGAACACACACTTCTATACTGTTTTTAGAAGCTCAGTATACCCTTCATATCAGCAAATACCAGCCTATCTTTTGATGGTCACTTTTTTTGATGGTTGTGGCTCCCCTCCCCAGTCCTAGGCAATTTTCCTTTGCTTTTACCATAAATTTTCTTCCCTACTGGCTCTGAATTTTTTAAATCTGTTGCAGTATGTTTTAAAGTCTGAACTGAATTGCCATACTAATTCAGACTTTAAAATAGACTAATGCATGGTCTATATTAGCCTATTCTTGGAGGAGGTCCTCTTTATTCTGAGAATAAAACAGTCCAAAGAGAATAAACCAGGTCATTTCAGCAGCTACATCATTTCCTACCTGTTAAACATCTTTAGAAACTTTATTAGCTGTCTCAAGCCACAGAAATGTCTATTTATTTAAAAATGTCTTTCGCATTAGGGTGCTAGTGCTTACAAGAGAAAATTTAACTTCAAAAGTAGCTTAAAATAATTAAGACGTAACTGGATTACAAAAAGAAAATGACTCAAGAATAGGTTGCTTAATTTCCTTCTCAACTTCTTCTGGGGGGTTGTAAAGCTCATTTATTACTCTTAACTATGATACAGAAAAGACAGATATGTCTTTTGATACAGAAAAGATTTTTTAAGAAAAGTCAAATGCTTGATTAAACATAAAAGACAGTAGTCTCCTCTATTCCAAATTAAAAAAAAAATAAGTATTCTATAAGATCATAAACCAAGACGTTTGGTGATCAATGGTATATGAGCTCATAAGAGCTCACAAATAGAATATATTTGCTTAAAGGTCTAATTAAAAGAATGCAAAAATGTTCTCAGGTCAAAATTAACATTTAAGATTTTAATGAGATTTTTCACTCAATAAATACGTGTTGATTGATCAAGGTCTTTCTTTTTTCCCTTCTAGACTTAAAAAGAAAGTCAAGATTGATCTTGTCATTTGTTTTGCAGCCTTCACATTGCTTCCCTTTACTTTGATTTCTATCCCTAACCTGACTCGCAATACATGAAAGTAACATGAGACCTCTGTGTAGTTGAACGGAGATGCTGTGCCCATATTTTATGAGAGAAGCAAGATGCCAGAATAGTGAGTTGATTAAGGTATGCCTAGTGCCAATTCTATCTTGGTACCTAAAATCTTGTACCATGTAATGTGATGTTAGCTCGTGCTTGTGGATTGTTCACATTTATGTATGGAATGTATGTATACACATGCACGTAGGATCATGAATGTGTATATATGTGTGTGTGTTTTCAGTAACCAGGGCCAATTCTTGATGGTCCTAGGTAAGGGCTACCTTGTACCCTAAAGCTCTTTCTTATGCTCTTTCCTTAACATAAGCCTAACATTTTGTGATACTCTTTCTCCATTGCTTTTTCAATTTTCTTTCTGATCTTGATTGTGAAGAGAAGCTTCTTTCATCTTGTCACCCTTTCACAATAGGATCACTCTCTTCCCCACTAGTAACCATCTTCAAAAAGACCCCAGAGCACCTTAACTTCTCATCTCTCCCTGCTCACGTCCCAGTCAGGGATTGGTTTTATGTCTAATTCATGTAAAGGTAAAGAAATGACAAAGCAGTTTCTCTACATTAGGTTAATCATTTTAGCCAAAATGACTGCTTTAGTTTAAACTGAATATTTGATTTTTCTAAAACTTAGATAGTTTCTAACTAGAAATTATCATTAATGCACTGTGCTTTTATTTTTACCTATTCACCAAACATTTACTAACTCTAACAACATGCCAGTTACAATGTCAAGTGCCAGAAATATAAAAACATATAGTGAAGACACATCACTATATTTTACACAAATGTAGCCCACACGCTTAGAGGTTGTAAAAGATGTTCCCCATTATGGAAGAGCTACCTTTCCCCGTAAACTAATGTTTCATATTTACTCAATATCTGAGGAGGATATTAATTACCCTAAGGAAAATTGTCCTTAGGGAAATAATTTACAATTAATTGACCTATATATTATAGAAAACAATTACTTATTTTTCAACATAATTTAGACTTTATTTTTAAGGACTTATCATTTCATTTGTATTAACGTTTTAGAAATATCAACGTTTGAGGTTATAGATTATGTTCATAGCCTAATGAAAAATCATTTTCTTTTAGAAAGCTTTCCAATACTGAATTTTCTAATTCACTGTTAGTGTAGTGTGGGATTATTTTTACCCTTATTCTTACTTTGCTTAGGGAAAAGATTTTGCACCTGTCATATGAATTGGAAAAACTGAAGACTTTGATACTATATATAAAAGTTTGTAATAAGTTTGACAATATAGACTTTCTGCTTAAAATCAAATCAATGGTGGGGGCAGGGGGGAAGTTGCTCTTTGGATAAACTCCAAAACCTCCTAACTTTCAAAGTGTGTTTCTGCAAAGGTCAGTTCTTCAAGAAAATAATTTGATATAGGTGTAACTCGTTAGCACCAGCATCTTGAACTAGATTTTCTCAGGCCAGAAGTAATCAAAACTAGAACCAAGCAAGCAAAATTATAGGACCATTTTTAATAATAGCAAATGTTACCTGAACTTAGTCTCTGATGTTCATGAAATAGAAAAGTAAGAATTAATACATGTTAATCTAACATAAATTTGGGGTATCCAAGCGAATGTTATCATGTATGAGGAATTAATAAAAATATATTAATTTTTACAACATTTTAATATTTTGCCAATTTTGAAGGTCTATGCTGAATTGTGCTTGCCACCATTTCACGGTAAGGGCATACATTACATTGGCACACATGCTGGATCTTCTGCAACAGTGGGTTTTGAAGCCTGAGAATATTTCTAGCAATCTTCCAAATAATTAAATAACACTTAAAATTATCTGATTCTATAATAAAACCTATGCAATAACATATAAACTAGGGCCCTTGTGATACAATCATTAATGGAGTAGGAAGAGTTCTTTTCCCCTTCTCAAAGCACTTACTTCATAGTCCTCATGCCTTTCTGGTTCCTCTCTTTTATAAGTTCAACAGCATCTGCCAAGGTACAGCTGTCATAATTTCTCAAGGCTCTATCCTAATCCTCTCTCGTTTTCACTCTGTACTTACTCCCTAAGACTGTCATACACACCCATGTCTTTATTATTCCCTATACACATCTCCCCAGAGCTTTAGATCCATACACCTTAATTACTTCAAGTCCTTTTTAAACATCATAATTGAATCCAAAGTCCAATATTGCCAAAACTGGACCCAACCAAGCCCATACACTTCAAAAGAACTTTAATAAATACCGGATTTTTTCCCTGAAATTCTCTTTCCTCCCATGTTTTCTAGTTAACTCCTGCATATTCTTTAATCTCATCAGTTTCTATATCTTCTAAACAAGATCAAATTCTCTTAAACTCTCAATTAACTCTGAACCTCCCCTTCAGATGGTCTATAAACATTATAATTTAGGGGCATCTGGGTGGCTCAGTTGATTCAGTGTTTGATTCTTGATTTCAGCCCAGATCATGATCCCAGAGTGGTAGGATCGAGCTCCCGCAGCACAGAGCCTGCTTGAGATTCTCTCTCTCTCTCCCTCTCCCCCTCTCCCCTGCCCGTGCTCACTCTCTCTCTCTCTCTCTTTCTTTAAAATAAAATTTAAAAAGTAATAATAATTTAACTAAAATATCTACACAATTAAAATGCAACATTGGTTTCTACCATTGAGTGTCACTGCCGAGAGGACTGAAACTATGTCTATAAGTGTTCATTACTATATTGTCAGTGGCCAGCATAGTGCAGGACCAGAGGGAGATACCAAAAAATATTTGTTGAATAAATGAGAGTGGGTCAATGAATGGACGGAATTACTGCTAAACTTCAACTAAAGGAAGAGCAAAACCTTAATGTGAATATCATTTTAACTAAAAGGTATAATCAGTGTGAAAATCAGGTGCTCTACCAAAAACATATTGATTTGGCTCATCATACCACCAGACAGCTCACGAAGGGTAAGGGAGAATTTAAATTAGCCAGGTCCTCCTTGGGATATGGAATGACTTGGAAATTAATAACTTTATCTGAATAGTGGCTTAGCTGCCATAGAGAGTAAATTTTAAAATGTTATTTTCTTTTCAAATTTCCAGTGATGATTTCTGTTCTACAAATGTAAAGATGCTATTACAAAGCACAATTTATCTGATGAATACTAATCAACATGGAGACACAAATATAATAGTTTTAGCTGCAAAACAGCAATAATACAAAAGCAACCAATGTCATATTTCAATCAAGTAACACACACTTTTGGGGTTTCTATCTCAGAAAAAAAAAATTATATTGTAGGTGTAACCATTTACGTTACATCCTCAGCATAGTTCCCACACAGACTAGACATATGGATCTGAGACTTGTGGGGAACATCTTGAACACATAATAGTCTGAAAATAACCAAAATGGTAGTCCATGGCTCAGTGATTCTATAGTTCTCATTAATCCTTCCCATTAAAAAAATTGCATTAGCAAGACTCACAGGAACATTTATCTAAACAGGCCACATATCCCAGCATATCTAGAACACTTCTGTTTTCAGATATTCAACTACTTATTATTTCACATGATCTGATTTTTCACTAAGAGAATATGGTCATCACTTTCTTACACCATACACAAAAATAAACACGACATGGATTAAAGACCTAAATGTGAGACCTGGAACCTAGAAAGGGCACAGGTAGTAATCTCTCTGACAACAGCTGTAGCAATATTTTTCTACATATTGTCCATGAGGCAAAGAAAATAAAAGCAAAAATAAACCATTGGGACTATCTCAAAATAAAAGGTTTCTGTACAGTGAGGGAAACAATAAACAAAACTAAAAGGCAACCTACGGAATGGGAGAAGGTATTTGCAAATAACATATTCAATAAAGGGTTAGTATACAAAATATATAAAGAACTTACACAAATCAATACCAAAAAACAAATAATCCAATTAAAAATGGGCAGAAGACATGAATAGACATTTCTCCAAAGAAGACATCCAGATGGCCTACAGACACATGAAAAGATGCACAACATCATCAGGGAAGTGCAAATCAGAACTACAATCAGATATCACCTCCCAACTGTCAGAATGGCTAAAATAAAAAAAACACGAGAAAGTGTTGGTGAGGATGCAGAGAAAAAGGACTTGCACTGTTGGGGGAAATTCAAACTGGTGCAGCTACTGTAAAAAAACAATATGGAGGTTCCTCAAAAGGTAAAAACAGAAGTACCATGAGATCTAGTAATTCCACTACTGGGTATTTACCCAAAGAATATGACAACAATGATTTGAAAAGATATATGCACCCTTCTGTTTACTGCAACATTGTTTACAATAGCCAAGTTGTGGGAGCAGTTCAAGTGTCCATCGATAAATGAATGGATAAAGAAGTGACAGATAGATAGATAATTTATTCAGTCACAAAAAAATGGTATCTTGCCATTTGCAACAATATGCATGGACCGAGAGAGTATAATGCTAAGTGAAATAAGATGGTCAGAGAAAGACAATTACCACAGGATTGCGCTCATATGTGAAATTTAAGAAACAAAACAAATGTACAAAGAAAAAAAAGAGACAAACCCAAAAGAGACTCTTAACTATACAGAACAAACTGAGGGTCACCAAGGGGAGTTGGGTGGTGGAGTGGGTGAAATAGGTGAAGGGGATTTACAGTACACTTCCCTTGACGAGAACAGAGTAATGTAGTGAGTTGTTGAATCACTTATTGTACACCTGAAACTAATACAGCACTGTTTGTTATAACTATCCTGGAATTAAAATTTTAAAGAAGGATATGGTCATCTTATATGAAATATAAAGAAATAATATAAAAAAACTAGTGCATGGAAAGTAGTTCTTTATAAGTTTGATATTTAACAGAAGTAATAATGATTAATTCATCTATTAATTAGAAGATGATTCAGTTTGAGGCAACCAGGTGTCTCAATCGGTTGAGCATCTGACTTTTGATTTCAGCCCAGGTTGCCCAGGTGTGTAGGATACAGCCCCATGTCTGGGTCAATGCTGAGTGTGGAGCCTGCCTAAGATTCTCCCTCCCTCCCTTCTCTCTGTCTCTGTCTCTGTCTCTGTCTGTCTCTCTCTCTCTCTCTCTTTCTCTTCCCCTCTGTCCCTCTACCCTGCTCAGTCCTTGGTGCTCCTTCTATCCCTCTTCTCTCTCTTTCTCCCAAACAAACAAACAAAAATGCTAAAAGATGATTCAGTTTTAGGAAACCTTTTAAATGCCAATATTTGACATGATGTATTAAAATGTTAGGCATTCTGTGGAAAAATATTAAATTTCTAGTATCACAAGCTTGTTAAAGGATGCTTATCAATATAATGGAATAGAATGAGAATGGGAATAAAAATAGAAAATATTTGAAAGTGTCTTTATTTAAATTTATTGACTATAGAAATAATGTTTCTCTTCAAACTAAATGTTTCAGTATTTTCATAAGGACTTTCCTGTCATTTCTTTTGATCCCAGCTAATACTTTTGTTGACAAATTCTTAAGAAATTTTGGCTTTGATCCACTTATACCCATTCTGGACAAGGGTAAAAGTGAGAAAATGTGGGGAAGATAGGTTTCTTTTATCCGAGGGTGAAATAGAGTATCTAAGTGAATATTTTATGGACCTTTAGATACCTGGTAATGGCATGCATGGTGGTGACAAAACAGCTAAAATGCCAAAGAATAAGGATTGCAGATAAGGTCTATAGCAAGGCGTTTCTTCTTGTCCTTTCATCATGGTTTGTTGCCATAACCGAAAGCTAAAAGGGGGGAGTATTTTAATATTTTGGTTGATAACTTCTCTGTGCCTCCATCTACATCTCAATCATATGGAGCTACAGCACTTGGAATTGTATTTTAACTAGCTCCATATTACAACATGTCAATTCTCACCTTTTCTATCTTATCTTTAAAATCATCATATGAAAATGACCAAAGCCCATATAGCAAGATATCATATTTCTGAATTATTCACAAAAACAACAGAATAGGGACCTTTGGGAGGTTAAAAGCTCTCTCGATCTTCATTCTAACAACTGCACATACAAAAAAGACGTATCGCAGAGAAAAATGAAATGACTACCTAGACGTAAGAGCAGATTTGACTATTAGCAGTGCCCTTGATTTTAGTGAGAAAATGAATCACCATTTGTTTACTCCAAAAATATGAAAAAATGCTACTCTGGCTTAAAAGAAATATTGTTACACATTATGAAACATGGGGCTCTAAAACACATTATGGATGCCAGAGTTAGAAAGAACTTATGAATTAATTAGAGGGGTATTTTGAATCTTGCTTCCACTCTCACTCTATGTGAGATACTAGGCAAAATCATTTATCTTTTTCTTAAATTCATCTGTAAAATAAAGGCAATAATAATGCCTAAATGTGTTACTATGAAAATTAAATGAGATAATCTGACACAAACTGTCTACCACAGTAGCTAGCATATATAAATACTCAAGAGGTATTTTTACTATTAACATCAATATTACTGAGTGGATTCTAAGACAACAGTGGATTCTGAATCTCCTTGGATCTCCATTTAAAAGCAAACAGAGCTACTAACAGTAAATCCAAAACCCATGGACATTTATAATATATTAGGATACAAGCATAGGAAAAAACACAAGAAAACCTACATGTCAAGGACTGCTAAAGAAAGTAGAGGACACCAATGGGGCTTTGGGGAGACCTGGGAATGGGAGAAACCAGAATAGCCTGTAGGTTTTCAACGGAACTCACCATGGGCTAATTTGATGGAGTTGGCATAAACCACAGGAGTTTGCTATTACGATGATCTTCGAGTGGGACCAAAGAATTAAAAATTAAATAAATGCCAGTTTAGAAGGTTAATGAGATGCTGGGTTATTCCTTGAATCACCAAGATTACAGCATTTTTTTGTATTAAATTATTTGTATTGATACCACACAATTCATTGGATGAATGCCAACCATCCATTTCATTTTCTGTTACGTGGACTGACCTTCCAACTTAATTCTCAGAGTTGGAAGTTTTTTCCATTTTATGATATATTGTTGCTTCTATCTTTTTAATAAAAGGAGAAAGGCATGTAATTGCCAAAACATGTAATTGTCAATGTTTACATTTTTAATTAGCTGAAGGGCAAACACATTCCTGAATTTTCTGTAGGGCAAGCAATGTCTTGGTCACTAATTCCATTTCTCAGCTCATGATTTGCTTTAACTCTGACTTAACATATTTGAAAATTTTCTTTTTCTCCTCACAGAAAATAGCTGCATATAGTCTCATAATTCAGATGTTTTCAAATACTAAGCTCCTTTTTAATATTCATTATATTTCCCAATTTTTGCCTCTAAAATGTTACATTATTCATTGAAAATGGTTTTTAGAATAAATTTCTAAAATTAGGCTGAAGCCCCAGTGCATGTATTTATATAGTCTATGTTCATGTGTATATTTAGCACAGGAATGCCAGAGGGCTTTAAGTCATTGGTATAGTTGGTCATCAAAGATAGAAATAAATGTTGTGCTGACCCACACTGCCTCTCTGGCAAATAGATGCCTTTACCTTGCCGAAAAGGTCATTGTCAAGCCCTGGAAGAAAGATTGGAAATTTCTGTTCTTTGTTGCAGTATTTCCAGTTTGTGTTTACAAAGTGGCATTATAAAAAAGTTCAAAACTTAAGGCTTTAAGCAGTGTGCCCTTTCTCCCCACCCTAAGCCTTGCCCATTCCTTTAAACTACTCTGACCTCCTATATGATAGATTAAGATTTCTGCTCTGAAAGGGCAGGTGTACTCCATCATGTAAGATTGATCCTCCAGGAATTTACATTGAAAAATCATGCATCACAATTGTTGTGTAACTTACGTGAATTTATTATTCATCAAAACAAATCACACACATACCTCTAGGCTGACCCTCATTATATGGGGCATCCCTCATTTTAGAAAGCCATCTATCTTACCCTTATCCAAGTTGCCATCTGGTCAGTTTATTGATGGAAATTGTTATTTTTATATGAAATCCAATTGACGCCTAACAGAAGCCAGTTGTTTTACATGTTTTCAATTAAAATTAAAATTAGATATCACTCAGATGCAAGGTTAAAAAGCCTGCTTTAACTCTGTTTAGATGGGTAGACAATGAAAAGAAAAATCTCACTTGTAGGGAATATTTAGAATGTCTCCATATGCATACCCAGAATATAGTAACATAGAAGGATGAGGTTGGCTATGGTTAACTTAAATTGTACCCTTTCCCTACTATAATTCAAAATCATGTGTCATGTCACTTTGAATAATGAAGGGAATTAATGTAATATTAACACAACACAGTATCATGTTACTACCCACAAAGGAGCCAATGGCAGACTCTACCAATGAGCTTTGGTCACTAAGCTTAATAACAATATAATGTTGGTTAAATGAATAAGAGAGTCAATGGAACACAGCAATATTTTATGAAAGACTAGATAGGCTTTTAGAGACTAAAATCAACATGTTTGTGAACAACATGTTTGCTAAAATAGTCTTATTTTTAGATTATTTCCTCTTAGAGAGAAATAAAGGCAAAAAACAAAAGGCACAGTAGGTGGTAGGTGGGCAGTACTGCCTAGGAGTTAGTTCCTTGACTTTGGAATTCAACAGAACTGAGTAGAACATTAGCTATTATTACATAAACCTAAATATAAATCTGTTATTAACCTTAACCTAAGGCTCAAGTTCTTCATCTATTCTATGGACATAATGTTTATTTGACGAATTCTTGGGTAAAGATTGAAATGACATTATACGTAAAGCTACTTAGTTCATTGCCTGACACAGTAAACGGGAATTTTTAGCTGAAAAACCTACTCACCAAACATATGCTCATTGTTAAATAAAAGCTTTTGGTGTGAAGTCAGAAGAAGTGGGGACTTCAAGTTAAGAAGTAAAGGATCTGGGGCACCTGCGTGGCTCAGTCAGTTGGGCAGCCGACTTCAGCTCCAGTCATGATTTCATAGCTCATGAGTTCGAGCCCCATGTGGGGCTCTGTGCTGACAGCCCAGAACCTAAAGCCTGCTTGGGATTCTGTGTCTCCCTGTCTCTCTGCCCCTTCCCCACTCACACTCTGTCTCTCTGTGTCTCTCAAAAATCAATAAACATTTAAAAAATTAAAATATACAAAAATAAACGAAGGGTTTATTCTTCATAAAAATTTTAACAACTGTAGTAACTGCTTCATAATGGAAATAATCTCAAATTCTTGGTGGAGTATGCCATTTTCTTCTGAAATATGTTCCCAGTGATCACAATTTCCTTTATTGTGGATGCTGCGATGATTATTTGAAGTGAAGTTTCCAGTATGTAAACACTGTGAGATACCTGCTTACGTGTCCCTATATGCATGACGGTAAATGCTTTTATTATGAAGATCAGGTGTAAAATATTTTACTTAGGGGTATTTACATTGCATAATGGACATGGTATTTCTGTTCTCACGTTTTTCCCCCTAAAACCTGCAATTCTGTCACTGGGCATTTTCTGTCTTTCATTTAAACTGACTTCACATGCTTTCAGTACATTGTTTCTCTTCCTTGCACTTGTTCTACTTGCATTCAAATATTTTAGTTTCATCTTATGAATTCACTCTGAGACATTTTCCTTAAAAGCATTGATAAAAGTGTCTACTCTTGACTTTTCCACTTGATTAATAGAAAATAATCATCTTTCTCTCTCGTGCGGTTTGGTTAATTAACTGATATAGGCAGCACAAATAATTTCTACAGTAGTGTACTTATTGTTTTAAGAATTATGTGAAAATTAGTCTCTTACTACATGATTAGATTTTCAGATCTGGTAATGAACAAAAATAGTCTTTCTGTGCCATCTTTTAATGTGTTTTTAATCACGAGCTAAATAACAAAGAATTGTCTTTTAAAATAATTAAGACTACATATCGAGTCTCCATAGGATGTCAACAATAAAGGGGTTAATGAAGCATCCAATCATCATGGAAACAATCAAAAAATGTCTTGCTTTAAACAACCCAAAGCAATTTCTGCAATCTAAATGCATCTGTGCTGGAATAATTTCCATAGCATCAGAACATTTTTCATCCTGCAGAGATTACAAGACGAAAAAGAGGAAAGCTTACAAATGATGGCAACCTCCTATGTAAGTGGAGCCAAATATTTAAATGAAAAATCTGTCAAAAAAGCCAAGCTATTACAGTTTCACAAACCATGCTAACATCATGGCATGACCTCAGTCATGGCACCATTTAGAACCATGAAAGAATACTACAATGAGAGATTTCCATTTACACATTATACATAGCTTCCCAGCATATTAATAAATTCTCTGCTGTGTGTTAAAGCAACGTATGCTTTTTTTCACTTTTTATAATCCAAGATCAATTCAAGGCTCAAATCAAGTACAAATTCATTGCATCTTTGTGAACATACCACTCATAGCCATGATGGGAAATAACATATCCTCTAAATCAAATGATATTAATTAGTATTTAAAGGGTTTGATGATAGAAATGGCAAGAATAAAAATCCTAATAGTATACAGACTTTTTTTTTGCAGATTTACTTCAATATGTTCCATTCATTCACAAGATAACAGTACAAAAGTACAACATTTGGAAGCTGAGTTCAAGTACTTACCAGCTTATTATCGAACATATTATTTAACCTTAACTGTCAATAGGCAATAGTCTCAGAGAGATCAGAAATTACAACAAACTTACTTGTTTTTTATATCCCTAATTTATTTACTAGCAAATTGCACTAACATTGTAGTGTTCAATGTGCATTTGCTAACATAATATATAAAGAATCTCTGTGATCTTCAGTTTTCCTATCTGTTAAATATGTATGCTATTGTATGAATTAATGCAAGTGTATATGTTGCAAATGAATGTATATTACACACATAATAGATGTTCATTAAATGGTAACTGTTATTGTTCACCAAAAAAGGCTTAAATAAATATACTACATGGTTTCTTTTCTTTTTAAATGTTTATTTATTTTTGAGAGAGAGAGAGAGAGAGAGAGAGAGAGAGAGAGAGAGAGAGAAAGCACACAGGGGAGGGAAAGGAAAAGAGGGAGACAGAGGATCCAAAGCAGGCTCTGAAGCACAGAGCCTGATGAAGGGCTCGAACTCATGAACCATGAGTTCATGACCTGAGTTGAAGTTGGAGGCTAACCCAACTGAGCCATCCAGGTGTCCCTACACTACATGGTTTCTTAGGAGGATTGATTTTGTACCACAGACAAGAAATGATATACTTGCTATGAATATTATCTTGAAGTATAAATTTACACTTGTATATTGATCACTATTTAGATAAAGATAATAAGGTCAAATGGTATTATCCAAATATGAATATATTTTTTTGGCAGTATATACTGAAGGCACCTCAGACTCTTTATTTAATAATTTCTTAAAAGGCTTTCTTATGCTCTCCATGTTATAGAAAAATGTACTTTAGCTCCAGTCTCATTTGTTTTCTTGCTATTTGAATAAGGACTGGTATAATTTCCACTATTATCAAGAGAGAAGTGTAGAACAATTAAATAGGGAGATCGAAGCTGTTTCTATTTAATGTGACTATAATCAACATGGGAAACCAATTCACAGACCCAAATGATTGTTTTTCCCTTATAAGTGAATTTTTTTGGCTAAGTATGCTGTATAAATGCTCTACTTCATAGACTTGGTGCCAGTCAGTTTGCATTTATACTGGGAATGGAACCCAGATTCCTCACAAAAGCCATTTCCATAGAGCCAAGAATGAAACAAAGAGAGGCTGTTTCCTTGTAAATAGTTCGAGACACAGAGTAATTGTTATAAAACCGTTGTTAACAATTTAGGAAATATGCGGTACATGCAGCTCAGATACATGATATTATTTTGAAACTAGTCCAAATCATGTACTTCTCAACTGATAGTATTCTTAACCTTGAAAATGCTCTGAACTCATGGGGAGTATTGGCCTTTCATAGAATGTACCAAATTGATTAATTTCAAAGAATCCATGAAAACCAAGAAATTTCTCCATGAATATATGAGTTTCCACAAACTCACAGCAAAACATCTGGGCTCAGATTTGAATTTGAGGGAATATACCTTATGTTCCTGGCTTTCATGTAAATATTTCCCCATATTTTAATGTTTCTAAAATCAAGGTAAGCACTTCTAATGCCTCACCTCTCCTACCTCAAACCAGTTATCAGTTCATATCACAAAATAGAACAAATAAGGTATACTGTGATTTTAAAGATATAAATTATGTACTAGATATAAAATTTATATGTAATATAAGCATTTATATGTATTTTATATATTATATTAATGTATATCATGATATATACTATAAACATATAATTGTCTATATATAGAATATAATAATATACATTAAGATATAGGATGTATATTATGTGTAACTTGTAAAGTGGGTGTGAAATCATTTCTGAGGAGTAATGAAAGTCTACATAACATTCTTTGATATGATAATAGTTTGATTAAAGAAACAGATGACAATTATCTCTGGGGTTTAAACTTTCCATCACTACTCACATTCATATTCTCAGAGTTGGTAAACAACTTTTTAACAGCAGTAAATTCTCATCAATAATGTTTGAAGAGTTTAATTATTTACCTTTCAGGTCATTCTCATTATATACTTTATTTTAATAGGTTAATTATTAATTCATTAAATTATTTTTAAAATTTGCTACAAATACAAAATGAAATCACTAATAATAAAACAAGTTATGAAATAAAAAAAATACAGCTTCAATGATTCACATTTCATAAGGCTTAGGAAGAATTAAATTAATTGTTATGAATAGAATGTAGGATTAAAATATTACCTCTTTACATTCAATTATCTTCATTTAAATGAATCTTAATCATTGCCCAATACATTCTGAGGAATACCTTGCATTATATATTAATATTTCCAACATATTTAAATGCTTAAATATATCTGATATTTTTTAGTCTTTTCAGGGCTTATACTTTAGCTAAACCAACACAAAAATAATTCATTTGATATGTCTATAGTTTGCTAAGTTATAAGGTCTGATGATAATTCACTGCATAGTTGACTGTAGGTCTTCAGTATTAACTGACATAATGTTACAGTTATTTTACCAAAGACTTTTTTACTGATTAGAGAAGAATCTCAACAAATAATTATAATGTTTCTGGACTTTAATAAGTAATTAGAGTATATATGAGACTTAATGGTGGTTATTATATATTGAATTGTGAATATGCTATAATTAGAGATTTGTGAACATGGGATTTTATAAAACTCTATTAGTTTGTGTATGTTTTATAATATACATGTATACATATATATTTCTGAATGCAAACAATAAAAAGGTCTAAAAAAGAAACAATGCTTTTCATCAAATAATAAACAAATAGAAAGTAAATATTTACACAATTTTAAGTAATGAAATCATTGTTACATTATAGCCATTTTTAAATCTTTATAATATAAGTGTATTAAAAACTCAAAGTTGGAAATTTTGAATTATTGACTAGATGAATACATCTTTAGGTGTAAAAAAGTAAAGTATTGTGGAGTAAACTAAAATCTAAAATTATCATAAAATATCTTGGGCTTCCTGGGTGGCTCAGTCGGTTAAGCATCTAACTTTGGCTCAGGTCACAGTTCAAGAGTTCAAGCCCTGCGTTAGGCTCTGGACTGACAGCTCAGAGCCTGGAGCCTGTTTCGGATTCTGTATCTCACTCTCTCTCTGCCCCTCCCCCACTCATGCTCTGTCTCTCTCAAAAATAAACATTAAAATTTATAAAAAGTAAAACAAAATTATCATAAATTATCTTAATACTAGCAAAGTTGTAATATTCTATATGGGAAACATTAGAACACAAATGCCAGAAATATACACTCTGATAATCATCTGCCATTAGACTTTGGGCAGTTTATATACTTTTCAGTTCTCTTATCTGTAAAATCATGTTAATAATTGAATCTAATTCAGGAGACTGTTCTGAAAACTATATGTTAGAAAAGTGCTAAGTACATTTTAAGTGCCTAATAAATGCTCACCATTGTTATTATTTTTATAATCTATCCACCACAGCTAAATCCTAACATACCTGTCTCTGTTCAATGATGAAGATGATGATCATCATGATCATGATGATGATGATAATGCATGGAAATACCACATTTTCTAGCATTCTGGTTTGTTTTTATAAGAATCAATAGATAAAATTTATTTGATTTCAATATCAGAAATATTAATTGAACAATTTATATATAATTAACATTTCTATTTTTTCTGCTCATTATCTGGTTGCCAAACACACACACATACATGTGCACACACACAAACACACACGAATGACTAAAAGACAAATAGCAGAAAGGAATAAAGATCTACAGAAGACCTGCATCATAAAGTAATGAATAGAGAAATCAAGAGTTATATCTGGAGTAGGCCTAAGATGGCAGCATAGGAAGATCCTGAACTTACTTCCTCCCACAAACACACCAAATCTATAGCTACATATGGAACAGTTGCTCAAAAAAAAACAAAAACAAAACAAACAAACAAAAAAACAACAACAAAAGAAAACAAAAATAAACCACCAAAACCCCCCCTGAAAATTAGCTGAACAGCTCCTTCACAACAAACAAGAAAAGAGTCACATGGACATAGGAGAGGTAGAGTCATGGTCTCACCGAAACTATATCCCCAGTGCAGAAACCTACAATTAGGAGGGATCTCACAAACCTGGAGTTTCCCTCTGATAAGTAAGGAGTTCATGTTCCACACAGTTACTCCAACTTCTGGGCCTAGCAACAGAGAAATGAGCCCCAAAAATATCTAGCTTTGAAAACCAGGGCTCACATCCATGAAACCCAAAGAACTGTAGACAATTGAGATACTTCTTTTAAAGGGCTCCTATGCAGACTTGCTCCAGAGACCAGCATAAAAGCAGCAGCTTGAAAAGTGCATAGACTATAATATGTGAAGGAGATGCATTTGCTAATCTTAAAGAATCTGCCTGAGGGGCAGGGGTCTACTGGGAATCTCTCCTGACAGAGACACTGCAAGCAACATTTCCGCACTCTCCCTCTACTTTGACAATGTCAGTGGGTACACCCCAGATCTGTGCCATCCCTCAGCCCAACAAAAGTCAATAGGTGTGCCATGGCTCTGCACTCTCCCACAGCCCCACTAAAGCCAGGATATGAACATAGTTCGCACAGGGGATGCTCCTAGAACACCTGGCTCTAGATGACAGAGGGGCTTGTGCTCTGGGGTTGCACAGGACTGTAATAATTGGAAAGACAGTTCTTGGCACCCTACCCACTCTAGAACACTGGACAGCAGACTGAAACACACCCCTAGCCTTTCTTTTAAAAAGGCCTATTTATTTGTCTTGGAGCTTTTCTGATGGTCAGGCTTCAGGTTTGCCATACATGTAGAGGTTTTGGAGGCACTTTCAGGAAACATAGGCCAGGGGATACCATCTTTGTACTCTCCTTTGGCTGTGCTACAGCTCACTGGCACCTCACAGAAAGAAGTTAATACACTTTTCTGAAACCCTGATTTTTGCAACTGTTACCCAGGGGATCCCTTTAGATATCCTGGTCTGGAAGCCAGCAGGATTTAAGATTGTATCCCACAGGACTGTATATATTTGCATACTTTAAAAGCTGCTGCCTGAGGGTCTGGCCTCTAATCAGCCTGAAACTAGGTGCTGAGATCCCTTCCTTTGGAATACTGACAGAGGACTCGGCATACCCTCAACAACTGGGACCTATCAGGAAAAAATCAGGATCTTAGACAATTACAAAGGTTTGAGAGACAACCAAGAGCTGGGTCAGGTTGAATGGTAAGGTTCATCTCCTATACAGGTCACTCCTTCAAGATTGGAAAACTATTATGCTTAAAACATGGAAACAAACACAAAGAGTCAAGCAAAATGAGGAAACAGCAGAATATGTTCCAAATAAAACAACAAGATAAAACTTCGGGGGGAAAAAACTTAATAAGAAGAGATAAGTAATTTACCTGTTAAAGATTTCAAAGTAATGGTCATAGGGGCGCCTGAGTGGCTCAGTCGGTTGAGCGGCCGACTTCGGCTCAGGTCATGATCTCGCGGTCCGTGAGTTCGAGCCCCGCGTTGGGCTCTGTGCTGACAGCTAGGAGCCTGGAGCCTGTTTCAGATTCTGTGGCTCCCTCTCTCTTACCCTCTCCCGTTCATGCTCTGTCTCTCCCTGTCTCAAGAATAAATAAAATGTTAAAAAAAAATAAATAAAAAAAATGACTAAACGTTAAAAAAAATTAAAAAAAAAAAAAAAAAAAAAAAAACAAAGTAATGGTCATAAAGATGCTCACCAAAATTGGGCGAAAAGATGGATGAACACAGTGAGAACTTAAGTAAAGACAGAAAATATCAAAATATACTAAACAGAAGTCACAGAGCTGAAGAATGTATTAACTTAACTAAAAAATGTACAGGAGGGTTTAATGGCAGAACAGATGAAACAAAGGAAGAATAAGTGATCCAAAAGAGAGGGCAGGGGAGCTCACACAGAGAAGAAAAAAATAAAAAAAATGAATAAATAATAAATAAATAAATAAAGGGAAGATAGCTTAAGAGACCTATAGGGCAACATTCAGTGGAATAATATTCTCATTTTCATTTTATGGGTCCCAGAAGGAGAAGAGAAAGAGAAAGGGAAAGAAAAAAAACATTTTTTTTAATAATAATGGCTGGAAATTTCCCTACTCTGGAGAAGGAAACAAATCTAAATCCAGGAGGCCCTGAGAGTTCCAAATAAAATCCATATGGAGAAATACTATCATTAAAATGCCAAAATTTTTTTTTAGTTTTTTTTTTTTTTACATTTATTTATTTTTGAGAGACAGAAACAGAGCACAAGTGGGGGAGGAGCAGAGATAGAAGGAGACACAGAATCCCCAGCAGGCTCCAGGCTCCAAGCTGTCAGCACAAAGCCTGATTCAGGGCCCGAACTCGTGAACTGTAAGATCATGACCTGAGCCGAAGTCAGATGCTTAACCGACTGAGCCACCCAGGCACCCCAAAATGTCAAACTTTAAAGATAAAGAGAAAATCTTAAAAGAAGCAAGAAAAAACAACTAGTTGCATACATGCATACAACTGGTTGCATGAATGCCCATAAGACTGTCAGCAGACTTTATAGCAGAAACTTTGTAGGCCAGAAAAAAGTGGCACAATATCATCAGAGTGCTTAAAAAAAACAAACTTCCAACAAAGAGTACTTTACCTGCCAAGATTATCATTCAGAATTGAAGGAGAGGTAGAGTTTTTCAGACAAGCAAAAGCTAAAGGAATTCACCACCAGTAAACCAGGTTTACAAGAAATGTTAGAGACACTTCTTTAAGCTGAAAAGAAAGGACCTTACTTAGTAATAAGAAAATACATGAAAATATAAATCTCTCTGGTAAAGATAAACAGATAGTAAAGGTAGCAGATTAATCACTTATAAAGCTAGTATGAAGGTTAAAAAGACAAATGTAGGAAAAATAACTATAGCCACAATAATAAGTTAAGGGATACACAAAATCAAAAGATGTAAAATGCAAACTCAAAAACATAAAAATTTGGGGGCAGTAAAAATGTAGAATTTTAGAATGTATTCACATAAGTTGTTATCAATTTAAAATAGACTGTTATTTATATGTAAGTTTTTATATGTAAGCATCATGGTAACCATCAACCAAAAATCTACAGTGTATAAACAAATGATAATAAGAAGGGAATTTAAGCATAACACTCAAAAAAAGTCATCAATCCATGAGAGAAGAGAGCAAGAGAAGAACAAATGAACAGAGAGGGCTACAAAACAGCCAGGGAACAATTAACAAAATATGGATAAGTACATATCTATCAATAACTACTTTAAATATAAATGGTTTAAATTCTCCAGTCAAAAGACATAAAGTGGCCAATAGGATAAGGAAACAAAAATCAAAAAACCCAAGACACATCTATATGCTGCCTGTGAGAGACTCACTTCGATTGCAAGGACAAACAGAGACCAAAAGTGAAACAATAGAAAAAGATATTACATGCAAATGAAAACCAAAAGAAAACTGTGGTTGCTATACTCTTATCAGACAAAAAACTTTAAAACAAGACTATAATAAAAGACAAAGGGCATGAAATAGTGACAAAGAGGTCAATCTAACAAGAAGATATAACATTTGTAAATGTTTATTCATACAACATAGGAGCATCTAAACATATAAAGCAAATATTACCAAACCTAAAGGGAGAAATTGATAGCAACACAATAATAATAAGGGACTTTAACATCCCACTTGCATCAAGGGATAGATTACTCAGACAGAAAATCAATAAGGAAACTTTAGCTTAAACAACACATTACACCAGATGAACTTAATAGATTCACACAGACCATTCCATCCCAAGCCAGCAGAATACCAATTCTTCTCAAGTGCACAGGAAATATTCTCCAGAATAGTTCATATGTTAAGCCACACAACAAGTCTCAATAGATTTAAGAAAATTGAAATCATATAAATCATCTCTTCTGACCATAATAGTATGAAACTAGAAATCAATTATAAGAAGAAAATTGGAAAAATCACAAATATGTGGAGATTAAACTACATACTACTGAACAACAAATGGGTCAATGAGAAATCAAAGGAGAAATCAAAAAATACCTTCAGACAAATGAAAACAGAAATACAACTTACCAAATTCCATGAGATGTAGTAAAAGCAATTCTAAGGAGGAAGTGTGCAGTGAAACACACCTACTTCAAGAATGAAAATATCTCCAAATAAACAATCCAAATTAACACCTAAAGGAACTAGAAAAAGAAGGGCCAACAAACACAAACTTAGTAGAAGGAAGGAAATAACAAAAATCAAAGTGGAAATAAATGAAAAAGAGACTAAAAAGAATAGAAAAGGGGTGCCTGGGTGGCTGAGTTGGTTAAGCATCCGACTTCAGCTCAGGTCATGATCT
The DNA here is from genome assembly GCF_023721935.1 of Panthera uncia. NCBI lineage: Eukaryota > Metazoa > Chordata > Mammalia > Carnivora > Felidae > Panthera > Panthera uncia. The sequence continues at coordinate 98,418,381 of NW_026057577.1, forward strand.
CATGGTTTGTGGGTTCCAGTCCCGCAATGGACTCTGCACTGACAGTTCGGAGCCTGGACTTGCTTCGAATTCCGTGTCTCCCTCCCTCTCTGCCCCTCCCCCAGGTATGCTCTGCCGCTATCTCTCAAAAATAAATAATTGTTAAAAAAAATTAAAAGAAAAAGAAAATAGAAAAGACCAATAAAATTAAGAGATGGCTCCCTGGAAAGATAAAGACAATTGACAAACATTTAGCTAGTTTCACCAAGAAAAAAAAGAAAAAAGAGGGCTCAAATGAATAAAACAGCAATGAAAGAGAAGTTACAAATGATACCACAAAAATACAAAGGATCAGAAGGGACTACTATGAGCAATAATATACAGCAACAAATTGAACAACCTAGTGAAAAAGGATAAATTCCAAGAAACATTAAGTCTTCTCAATAGATGCAGAAAACGCATTTGACAAAATTCAACATTCACTAATGATAATAATGTTCAACAAAGTGGGTATACTGGAACATACCTCAACATGATAAAGGCCATGTGTGATAATCTCATAGTCAACATCATACTCAATGGTGAAAATCTGAAAGCTTTTCCTCCATGATCAGAAACAAGAGAAGGATACCCACTCTCACCATATTCAACATAATACTGGAAATCCTAGTTGCAGCACTCAGACAAGGCAAGGAAATAAAAGGCATCCAAATTGGAAAGTAAGAAGTAAAACTGTCACTGATTGCAGATGACATGATTTCATATATAGAAAATCCTAAAGACTCCACGTGAAACTATTAGAACTAATAAATGAATTCAGTAAAGTTGCAAGATACAAAATCAACACACAAAAATTTGTTGAGTTTCTATATACTAAAATTGAACTATCAGAATGAAAAATCAAGAAACAATCTAATGTATAAGTGCATCAAAAAGAATAAAAGAATAAAATATATTTGGAATATATTTAACCAAAGAGGTTAAAGACCTCTACACTAAAAACTATAAAATGTCAATGAAAAATTGAGGAATACACCAATAAATGTAAAGATATTCTGTGCTCATGGATTGGAAGAATTAAAACTGTTAAAATGTCCATACTCTCCAGAGCAATTTACAGATTGAATGCAATCCCTATCAAAATCACAATGGTATTTCTAAAGAAACAGAACAACCCTAAAATTTGATTGGAACTTCAAAAGACCCTGAATAGACAAAGTAATCTTGAACATGAAAAACAAATATGGAGGCATCATGCTTCCTGATGATATTAAACTACATTATAAAGCTATAGTAATCAAAACAGTATAATATTGACCTAAAAAGAGATACCCAGATCAATGGAACAGAACAGAGAACCCAGGGGAAAAAAACATGCATATATGGTCAACTTATTTTTGACAAAGAAAGCAAGTATATACAATGGGGAAAGTCTTAAAAAATAGTGCTGAGAAAACCGGGCCGCCACATGCAAAACAATGAAACTGAACCACTAACTGACACCATACACAAAAATTAACTCAAATGGATTAAAGAGTTGTAAGACCTAAAACCATAAATCTCCTAGAAGAAAGCCGGCAAATAAGTTCCTTGACATTAGCTTTAGTAATTCTTTTAAGTCTAACTCCAAAAGGAAAAGCAATAATAGCAAAAATAAGCAAATATCATTACTTCAAACTAAAAAGTTTCTGCATACTAAAGGAAAACATCAATGAAACAAAAAGTTAACCTCTCAATGGGAGAAAATATTCCCAAATCATGTATCTAATAAAGGCTTGATATCCAAAATATATAAAGAACTACTACTCAATAGCAAGAAAGCAAACAAACTAATTAAAGATATGGGCAGAGGATCTGAACAGACATTTTTCCAAAGAATACACACAGATAGCCAGCAGGCGTATGAAAAAGTGCTCAACATCACTATTATCAGGAAAATTACTATGAGGTAACACCTTATACCTATAAGAATGGCTATTATCAAAAAGACAAGAGATAACAAGTGTGGGTGAGGATGTGGAGAAAAGGGAACTCTTATGCTCTGTTGTTGGGAATGCAAATTGATGCAGCCACTCTGGAATATGATGTAGAAGTTACTCAACAAATTTAAAATAAAACACCATATGATCAAGCAATTCCACTTTTAGGTATTTATCCAAAGGAAGCAAAAACACTAATTTGAAAAGTTATATGCACCCTTATGTTTATTTTTCATATATGTAAATATATATAAAATTTTATAAATATGTAAATATATATATAATATATAAAATATATAAATATATATATATATATATATATATATAACAGAATAGTACTTAACCATCAAAAAAGAATGAAATTTTGTCTTTTGTGACAACATGGATGACCTTGAGAGTATTATGCCTAGTGAAATAATTCAGACAGAGAAAGACAAATATTGCATAATCTCATATGTGGGATCTAAAAAACAAAACAAATGCACAAACAAAACAAAATAAGACCTATACGTACAAAGAACAGAGTGGTAGTGGTCGACAGGGTTTGGGAAGGGGTTAGGAGCTGGGCAAAATGGATGAAGGGGGTAAGTGGATACAAATTTCTAATTGTGAAATCAATAGGTCATGGGGATGTGGTGTGAAGCATGGTAACTGTAGTCAATGGAAATATAGTGCATATTTGAAGCTTGCTGGGAAAGTGGATCTTGAAATTTCTCATCACCATACACACACACACACACAAAGTTTTTGTAGCTATTTATGGTTACGGATGGTGACTAGATTTATTGTGATGATCATTCCCAGTATGTATAAGTGTGACATCATTACATTGTACATCTGAAACTAACATAATGGTGTATGTCTATTATATGTCAATAACAAAAAGTTATTTTTCTTTCTCTAGAATATTTTCTATTATAATATCTGAAATATAAAATCAGAAACTGGTAGATTATAAACCATTGTGATTACTGCCCTTTTCAAATATCTGTTGACTTAAGTTCTTGAACTTTAAATTTTCCATTACTTAAAGCATTTCATACATGACAAAATTAAAATCTGACATGTTATTAGACCATAAATTCAAAAATGATCTTCTGTTTTTAAAGGAAGTCCTTATTTGAACAAAATAATAAAGGAATTAAGGAATAGCTACCTAAGAAAGAATGCTTGCTTCTGAGAAAAAGCAAATAAAATCTGCTTGCTTCAGTTTCAGACAGTTGCCTTACTTTCTAAGTGTGTAACAGTGGTTCATTTCTTATAACAATATGGCTCATGAGTATTCAAGAGACTTCAAAATGTGAAGCCAAAAGCATGAGTTGTAGAATGGTCCTTTCATGCCTTTGATGTACAAAATAAATCAGCCTGAAATCAACAGAGAATTGCCATGACAGAGGTTGGACAAATCTCAGCATGATCAAAGCATTCCAAGCCAATGACATTTGAAAGGAAATTAAAGCTTTCTCCACTGAGATTTAGCCGTCTTCTACACAGAATAAATGCAAGAATGCTAAGATGGATGGATATGTTAAGTATAGGTAGCACTCCTCCAAACCATCACGATGGTGCTTCATTTATCAAAGCAGTGTGAACCATGTCTACTTGCATACTATGAAACTGTCTGAGGAAAAGCTTTTATTACGATTTTCTTGGCCCTCATAATACAGTCCAAAATGAGAAATCACCCACTGAAAATACCACTTAATTTGTTTGTCATATTATAGATAAGGGATCATCATGAAGTTTAAAGGACAGAGTTATTGAGAATTGATCTTTTATTTCTACTGATGCAAAAAGTCTGGTAACAAATTAATGTAACCTTCCAATAAAAACTGCTATCATGAAATTTAATGCCTTAACATGTTTTAATGATTCATATGACAGGTCTTACTTATCTGGGAGGATAACCGAAGAGCTAAAATACATTGTTATCCCTGACATGATCAGAGGTTAAAAGGACAGATCGTAAATTCAAACTGGCATTTGATCTGCAAAGCACATCTTCAAGTATTCTCTAATATTCTGAAATACTATTCATCCTAAGAGAAACTAACCACTGAAATATTCTTAGCATAAAACCATGTTGATTGTTTTAGAGATATTTAATGGTACAGGAGTATTATATAAAATGGCTCTGAGAACCGATTTACATACCCAAGAGTAATTATATGATGTAATAAGCTTATTCTAATGTAGTTTTGCACATGGTCACTCACCGAGGGCATGTATATTTTGTATAAAGTACATATATAAAAACTCTGTTTTGATATACTTCAGTACTTCTGTGCCTCTTGGAGTAGAGTTAAACAGTTACATGGCTTCACACATTTTGCTGTTCTTTTAGTATTTGTTAAACACAGGCTTCAAGAGTCACTATGAAAAACATTTTGGGCAACACAAAATGAATGATGTATGGTCCACACCTCACAGAGCTTGCATTTTGATGAGAAAGATATGGACTATAATCAAACAATGGTATGGTGTAAAAGAAGACTCTACAGAATTATTTGGCTTGAATGTATTACTCAAAGTGTACTGCATAAAAAAAGAAAAATAATGATCAGTGCCAAAAATATGTGAGGCCCTCCTATTACCAGGTACTTCTATTCCAAAACACCACAACTGATAAAATCACACATAATCCCTCCCTCCAATACATACACACAGTTTTGAAGCCTGGTAAAAGATCTGAAAATCATAGTATGGTTGTAAAGAAGGTGGGCCGGCATCATTAACAACCCAGACTCCAGTGCCTGGCTTTCTCGATCCAAATCTAGGATCAAGATTTGGTGGAAGCTTGGAAAATAAAGACAGCAGGCCTTGACTCACAGAGCTGTTGTAAGAATTCAGTGAGATTATGCATATAGAACCTCAGAAATATTAAGTCACTGTGAACACTTGCCATTATCATTAACATTGTCATTATTCCTACTATTACATTTTCAGGTCAATAAATTTTATTGTTATCTTTCTTTACTGATTTTAGATTTGAACACTGATAGACAATATTTTCTAAAGAAATATTTTCTAAGGATGTGTTAGGCATTTACACTGATTGGTCAAGTAAAGTGACAATGGGGCTTGAACTGGTGGCCAGAAATCCCTATAATATTGAGCGACGATTCACTTCAAATTGTATAGGTTTTGAATAAACAAGTTCTTAGGAATTCAGTCTCCAAATAAAATATGATTATTCTGTATCATTTGTTTACATAGAGAACTAAGCTGAGGAAAGTTAATGCCCAAAACAAAGTTTCATGGCCAGGAAATGGAAAAACCAGGCTTAAGAGGTACCCTTAGTGATTACAGAAATGTCTTACTTCCCCACTCTCTTTATAAAGTCCAGTGTTCAAATAGAGCACCTCTTTTAAAACTGTCCTTTCCAGCACCAATAAAATGAATAATCTACAGACTCCTATGTCTTTCAGCTGTCCTTCCAATTTTTTTTGCAGATACTTATCAGATACCGTGCTTACAATAAACATTCTTAGTTTTTTGTAACAGAAACATATATGGCATGTATAGTTGGGTACCTGTCATACTTACCTCTTCTTCCTGGTAAAGAAAGGGGCTTTATCTATATCCTAACATAAGTATTAGTATTTAGGTGACTGGTTTTTCTAAAGGCTTGTTAGACAAAAATTTGACAAGCCCCCCAACTCTACATATCATATACCATAAATCATTTTGTTACATTTGCTATTCTTTCATCTTTATTTTAAAAATCTCACCACAGTGGTTTTTAGTTAAGCTTAAGAATATAATATTTAGAAGCAGATAATCCTACTTAGATATGAGGCAAATAAATTTAGATAAATCCTTTACTTTAGGTTCAATGTCCTCATGAATGCAGTAGAAATAATCACGTGGTATTAGCTCCTCCATACTATTTACTCTTAATGATGGCCAATTATTTCAATGTTATATTTTTGTCATTCTGTTAAATATAGTTGAAAAACTCTGCCTCTTGGGCCATGGGAATTTCTTAACTATTTGTCATATTAAATTATTTATTTCATCTGGAAAAGGATGAACTAAATAAATGGTCTCTAGAAGAGTTCGGTACTACAAAATTTTAAATATCTTATTTCTAAGACAGGATTTTAAAATTTATGTCACATGGGAGGAGAATGAAAGCACGATACTATATATTTCACTCTAGGTCATGGAAAACTTTTCATTAATGTTACTTGTAATGCACTTATTTAAAAACAGAGGAAAAGACCCCTAAGGAACAAACATTTTATATATATATATGGCATTTTGTTAACTATCTTACACATACAGAAGTTGTCACATGACCTTGTCCAAAGGAAGCAATTTTCAGATTGTGCCCACAAAGCTTGACAGTGGAGGTACCTCAGGGTAGATGTCACACCCCAGAAGAAAGTGGACTTTCATTTGGACTTTCAAATTATTTTATTAACAAATGTGGGATAGTGGGTGTGAACAATGATTTTAACCAATGTTTACAAAATAAAAATAATTTTGTTGAAAAATACACTGATGAATATCTATGTTTTGAGAGCTTATTTTACTCACACACCTTATATAAGAGCCCGTTAATTAAGTACTTATCAAGAAGGTAGTCCTTCTAACCTTCAGTTGATTATATTCATAAAAGAAAATAGTATAGTGATAATATATTAATATTAGATCTGATGATTCTAAAATTAGTTTAAATGTTGATAGGCACAGAAAAATAAGTATTTTTTCTTTATGTATTAATTGGCAATTGAAACAATAGCTCCCAAAACTGTACATGAATGATAGCTACAGGCTTGTACAATATGTATATATACACATATACACACAGATCTTTATTAAATGGCTTATCAATTCCCACAAACAATTTATATTATTTTATGTTTATTATTTATTTTTGAGAGAGAGAGAGAGAGTGAGCGGGGGAGGGTTAGAGAGAGAGGGAGAGACAGAATCCTAAGCAGGCTTCAGGCTCTGAGCTGTCAGCACAGAGTCCAATGTGGGGCTTAAACCCACGAACCATGAGATCATGACCTGAGATAAAGTCAGATGCTTAATGGACTAAGCCACCCAGGCACACCCCCATCAATTTCGAAAATCATTATGAAGGAGCCAAAAATTGCATAATGTCATATTGTGCTAAACATTCTTTTCCAATGACTCATTCTAGGAGTTTATACTATAAACACATTTAGGAAGTGAAAATAAAGGATGTATAGAAAATATTACTGCTTGAAACAAAATCTGGAGTTGGCTATTTTTATTAAAATAAACATTAGTAAAGGAATTCTCTGTCCTTTGCAATCAGCCAATTCAAATTCTTTCAAAGTCATCATTCATATTTTGTGACTACAGGATAATCTAGCTGGTTATGATTACATAATAAACAATATAAAAGGTACCTCTAGCTATTTGGGTAGACATAATTTAGCAGTTAGATGGGTCACCAAATAATGTGTGTTTAAAACCCAAAATGCCTCTAGACTAAACATATACATGATGTCACCCTCTGGTTCAAATATGTTCATATCTGATTCCAATAGATGAGGCTGATGTCCTTTAAATAATCATCTATTAGCTATAAACATATTATTTATCCAATTTGAAATAGTAGTACTCCTTTCTGATAGCTTTAGATTTTTGCCTTTCATCATCCATTCTTAATCTACTTCACCTTTTGCTTTTAAAGAGTTGTCCTTGGGGTGCCTGGGTGGCTCAGCTGATTAAGCGTCCAACTTCAGCTCAGGTCATGATCTCGCGGTTTCTGAGTTCGAGCCCCGCATCAGGCTCTGGGCTGACAGCTCAGAACCTAGAGCCTGCTTTGGATTCTGTGTCTCCCTCTCTCTCTAACCATCCACTGCTCATGCTCTGTCTCTCTCTGTCTCAAAAATAAATAAAAAACATTAAAAAAACAAAAGAGTTGTCCTCATTGTTGAATGCAGGTATTTTACATCTTAACTTACTGTGTATATTTCTGCATAACATAAATTCATATAAAATGCCAAAAATAAACATTTGTACTTTACATTCTTTGTAAATAAATGAACAATTTATGCTGTTTTACAAACATTCTGAACTAATTTTATCAACTTTAATTTTAATGATTTTTAAGAGTCTTGGTAATTTGAGAAAAATCAAAAATCATCGCAACTCCTTACTAAGCTGTAAAATTCTTAAAGCAGGAGCTATAGCTGATGCCCCGATGGTAGAATGCCTATAGATATCATGTGTTCCATAAATGCTGCTGGCTAGGGTGCACTGCAAGGTAAGAATGCTATGTTACATTTATGTTCCCTAAGTATGTTATTAGTCTGTTTGCAGTAGGGATCTAGCATTATTTAGCTTCTCAGATCAACTAACCTTTTTAAAACTTTATGTGCCTGGTCCAGAATAATATACTATTTATATTCTGGTTTGTCACATTTCCTATGAAGAAATGTGTTCCAGGAGTCATCTTGGGATACCCACAATCCATTTCTCCACTCGGCACAAATGATGTTTTGTCTCACTTTGATTACCATTTGGGTAGAGGAAATCTGAATTCAGTGGTCTCCTTAATTCTGGCATGAAGTGTTTCAGAGGACAGCTGCTGAATTACGTTAGGTGACAGTTAGGACATGGAGAGGCATGATGGGGAAAGAAAAAAATCTCAAAGACCAGAAACAAAAATCGCTAAGGACACTGAGTTTTAGGTACTAACCGTATCAATTACAATGTATAATGTGTAGAAAAGACAACTAAATATACACATAAAGATGAAAGACGTTCTGGAAAGAAAAGATTTCATAACTTGCTTCTCTAACTTTATGCCTCTAATTTTTAAAAATGTTTTAATATTTTTCTTTTACATTTCTGTGTGAGACCACCTTAGCCTTTATAGCTATAGCTTCATGATTTTATTATTTTTTAATGTTTTTTTATTTTATATTTTTATTTTTATTTTTTTTCAATATATGAAATTTATTGTCAAATTGGTTTCCATACAACACCCAGTGCTCATCCCAAAAGGTGCCCTCCTCAATACCCATCACCCACCCTCCCCTCTCTCCCACCCCCATCAACCCTCAGGTTGTTCTCAGTTTTTAACAGTCTCTTATGCTTTGGCTCTCTCCCCCATGGGTTTCTGTTAAGTTTCTCAGGATCCACATTAGAGTGAACACATATGGTATCCGTCTTTCTCTGTATGGCTTATTTCACTTAGCATCACACTCTCCAGTTCCATCCATGTTGCTACAAAGGGCCATATTTCGTTCTTTCTCATTGCCATGTAGTACCCATTGTGTATATAAACCACAATTTCTTTATCCATTCATCAGTTGATGGACATTTAGGCTCTTTCCATAATTTGGCTATTGTTGAGAGTGCTGCTATAAACATTGGGGTACAAGTGCCCCTATGCATCAGTACTCCTGTATCCCTTGGGTAAATTCCTAGCAGTGCTATTGCTGGGTCATAGGGTAGGTCTATTTTTAATTTTCTGAGGAACCTCCACACTGTTTTCCAGAGTGACTGCACCAGTTTTCATTCCCACCAACAGTGCAAGAGGCTTCCCATTTCTCCACATCCTCTCCAGCATCTATAGTCTCCTGATTTCTTCATTTTGGCCACTCTGACTGGCGTGAAGTGATATCTGAGTGTGGTTTTGATTTGTATTTCCCTGATGAGGAGCGACGTTGAGCATCTTTTCATGTGCCTGTTGGCCATCCGGATGTCTTCTTTAGAGAAGTGTCTATTCATGTTTTCTGCCCATTTCTTCACTGGGTTATTTGTTTTTCGGGTGTGGAGTTTGGTGAGCTCTTTATAGATTTTGGATACTAGCCCTTTGTCCGATATGTCATTTGCAAATATCTTTTCCCATTCTGTTGGTTGCCTTTTAGTTTTGTTGGTTGTTTCCTTTGCTGTGCAGAAGCTTTTTATCTTCATAAGGTCCCAGTAATTCATTTTTGCTTTTAATTCCCCTGCCTTTGGGGATGTGTCGAGTAAGAGATTGCTACGGCTGAAGTCAGAGAGGTCTTTTCCTGCTTTCTCCTGTAGGGTTTTGATGGTTTCCTGTCTCACATTCAGGTCCTTTATCCATTTTGAGTTTATTTTTGTGAATGGTGTGAGAAAGTGGTCTAGTTTCAACCTTCTGCATGTTGCTGTCCAGTTCTCCCAGCACCATTTGTTAAAGAGACTGTCTTTTTTCCATTGGATGTTCTTTCCTGCTTTGTCAAAGATGAGTTGGCAATACGTTTGTGGGTCTAGTTCTGGGGTTTCTATTCTATTCCATTGGTCTATGTGTCTGTTTTTGTGCTATACCATGCTGTCTGGATGATGACAGCTTTGTAGTAGAGGCTAAAGTCTGGGATTGTGATGCCTCCCGCTTTGGTCTTCTTCTTCAAAATTACTTTGGCTATTCAGGGCCTTTTGTGGTTCCATATGAATTTTAGGATTGCTTGTTCTAGTTTCGAGAAATGCTGGTGCAAAATTGATTGGGATTGCATTGAGTGTGTAAATAGCTTTGGGTAGTATTGACATTTTGACAATATTTATTCTTCCAATCCATGAGCACGGAATGTTTTTCCATTTCTTTATATCTTCTTCAATTTCCTTCATAAGCTTTCTATAGTTTTCCGCATACAGATCTTTTACATCTTTGCTTAGATTTATTCCTAGCTATTTTATGCTTCTTGGTGCAATTGTGAATGGGATCAGTTTCTTTATTTGTCTTTCTGTTGCTTCATTATTAGTGTATAAGAATGCAACTGATTTCTGTACATTGATTTTGTATCCTGCAACTTTGCTGAATTCATGTATCAGTTCTAGCAGACTTTTGGTGGAGTCTATCGGTTTTTCCATGTATAGTATCATGTCATCTGCAAAAAGTGAAAGCTTGACTTCATCTTTGCCAATTTTGATGCCTTTGATTTCCTTTTGTTGCCTGATTGCTGATGCTAGCACTTCCAACACTATGTTAAACAACAGCGGTGAGAGTGGGCATCCCTGTCGTGTTCCTGATCTCAGGGAAAAAGCTCTCAGTTTTTCCCCATTGAGGATGATGTTAGCTGTGCGCTTTTCATAAATGGCTTTTATGATGTTTAAGTATGTTCCTTCTATCCCGACTTTCTAGAGGGTTTTTATTAAGAAAGGATGCTGAATTTTGTCAAAGGCCTTTTCTGCATTGATTGACAGTATCATATGGTTCTTATCTTTTCTTATATTAATGTGATGTATCACGTTGATTGATTTGTGAATGTTGAACCAGCCCTGCATCCCAGGAATGAATCCCACTTGATCATGGTGAATAATTCTTTTTATATGCTGTTGAATTCGATTTGCTAGTATCTTATTGAGAATTTTTGCATCCATATTCATCAGGGATATTGGCCTGTAGTTCTCTTTTTTTTACAGGGTCTCTGTCTGGTTTAGGAATCAAAGTAATACTGGCTTCATAGAATGAGTCTGGAAGTTTTCCTTCCCTTTCTATTTCTTGGAATAGCTTGAGAAGGATAGGTATTATCTCTGCTTTAAATGTCTGGTAGAACTCCCCTGGGAAGCCATCTGGTCCTGGACTCTTATTTGTTGGGAGATTTTTGATAACCGATTCAATTTCTTCGCTGGTTATGGGTTTGTTCAAGCTATCTATTTCCTCCTGATTGAGTTTTGGAAGAGTGTGGGTGTTTAGGAATTTGTCCATTTCTTCCAGGTTGTCCAGTTTGTTGGCATATAATTTTTCAAAGTATTCCCTGATAATTGTTTGTATCTCTGAGGGATTGGTTGTAATAATTCCATTTTCATTGATGATTTTATCTATTTGGGTCATCTCCCTTTTCTTTTTGAGAAGCCTGGCTAGAGGTTTGTCAATTTTGTTTTTTTTTCAAAAAACCAACTCTTGGTTTCATTGATCTGCTCTACAGTTTTTTTAGGTTCTATATTGTTTATTTCTGCTCTGATCTTTATTATTTCTCTTCTTCTGCTGGGTTTAGGCTGCCTTTGCTGTTCTGCTTCTATTTCCTTTAGGTGTGCTGTTAGATTTTGTATTTTGGATTTTCCTTGTTTCTTGAGATAGCCCTGGATTGCAATGTATTTTCCTCTCAGGATTGCCTTTGCTGCATCCCAAAGCATTTGGATTGTTGTATTTTCATTTTTGTTTGTTTCCACATATTTTTTAATTTCTTCTCTAATTGCCTGGTTGACCCACTCATTCTTTAGTAGGTGTTCTTTAACCTCCATACTTTTGGAGGTTTTCCAGACTTTTTCCTGTGGTTGATTTCAAGCTTCATAGCATTGTGGTCTGAAAGTATGCATGGTATGATTTCAATTCTTGTATACTTATGAAGGGCTGTTTTGTGACCCAGTATATGATCTATCTTGGAGAATGTTCCATGTGCACTCGAGAAGAAAGTATATTCTGTTGCTTTGGGATGCAGAGTTCTAAATATATCTGTCAAGTCCATCTGATCCAATGTATCATTCAGGGCCCTTGTTTCTTTATTGATCCTGTGTCTAGATGATCTATCCATTTCTGTAAGTGGAGTGTTAAAGTCCCCTGCAACTACCACATTCTTATCAATGAGGTTGCTTATGTTTATGAGTAATTGTTTTATATATTTGGGGGCTCCCGTATTCGGCGCATAGACATTTATAACTGTTAGCTCTTCCTGATGGATAGACCCTGTAATTATTATATAATGCCCTTGTTCATCTCTTGTTACAGCCTTTAATTTAAAGTCTAGTTTGTCTGATATAAGTGTGGCTACTTCAGCTTTCTTTTGGCTTCCAGTAGCATGATAAATAGTTCTCCATCCCCTCACTCTCAATCTAAAGGTGTCCTCAGATCTAAAATGAGTCTCTTGTAGACAGCAAATAGATGGGTCTTGTTTTTTTATCCATTCTGATACCCTATGTCTTTTGGTTGGCGCATTTAATCCATTTACATTCAGTGTTATTATAGAAAGATACAGGTTTAGAGTCATTGTGATGTCTGTATGTTTTATGCTTGTAGCGATGTCTCTGGTACTTTGTCTCACAGGATCCCCCTTAGGATCTCTTGTAGGGCTGGTTTAGTGGTGACGAAGTCCTTCAGTTTTTGTTTGTTTGGGAAGACCTTTATCTCTCCTTCTATTCTAAATGACAGACTTGCTGGATAAACGATTCTCGGCTGCATATTTTTTTCTGTTCATCACATGGAAGATCTCCTGCCATTCCTTTCCGGCCTGCCTAGTTTCAGTAGAGATCAGTCACGAGTCTTATAGGTCTCCCTTTATATGTTACAGCACGTTTATGTCTAGCTGCTTTCAGAATTTTCTCTTTATCCTTGTATTTTGCCAGTTTAACTATGATATGTCGTGCAGAAGATCAATTCAAGTTAAGTCTGAAGGGAGTTCTCTGTGCCTCTTGGATTTCAATGCCTTTTTCCTTCCCCAGATCCGGGAAGTTCTCAGCTATGATTTCTTCAAGTACCCCTTCAGCACCTTTCCCTCTCTCTTCCTCCTCTGGGATACCAATTATGCGTATATTATTTCTTTTTAGTGTATCACTTAGTTCTCTAATTTTCCCCTCATACTCCTGGATTTTTTTATCTCTCTCTTTCTCAGCTTCTTCTTTTTCCATAATTTTATCTTCTAGTTCACCTATTCTCTCCTCTGCCTCCTCAATCCGAGCTGTGGTCATTTCCATTTTAGTTTGCATCTCGTTTAAAGCGTTTTTCAGCTCCTCCTGACTGTCCCATAGTCCCTTGATCTCTGTAGCAAGAGATTCTCTGCTGTCCTGTATACTGTTTTCAAGCCCAGCGATTAATTTTATGACTATTATTCTAAATTCACTTTCTGTTATATTATTTAAATCCATTTTGATCAGTTCATTACCTGTTGTTATTTCCTGGAGATTCTTTTGAGGGGAATTCTTCCGTTTGGTCATTTTGAATAGTCAGTCCCTGGAGTGGTGAGGACCTGCAGGGCACTTCCCCTGTGCTGTGGTGTATAACTGGAGTTGGTGGGAGGGGCCGCAGTCAGTCCTGATGTCTGCCCCCAGCCCACCGCTGGGGCCACAGTCAGACTGGTGTGTGCCTTCTCTTCCCCTCTCCTAGGGGCAGGATTCACTGTGGGGTGGCGTGGCCCGTCTGGGCTACTTGCACACTGCCAGGCTTGTGGTGCTGGGGATCTGGTGTATTAGCTGGGGTGGGTAGGCAAGGTGCTTGGGGGGCAGGAGGGGCAGGCTTAGCTCGCTTCTCCTTAGGTGATCCAATTCAGGAGGGGCCCCTCTTCCGTGGGTCTCTCGTCTGCGCTTGGCTCCAGAGACTCTGTTCTGCTAATCCTCTGGCAGTTTTCTGGGTTATTTAGGCAGGTGTAGGTGGAATCTAAGTGATCAGCAGGACGCACGGTGAGCCCAGCGTCCTCCTATGCTGCCATCTTCCGACGAAACTCTTTTTTTTTTTATATAGCTTCATGATTTTAAACTTACTTTCAATTTCACAAATCTTGATTTACATGATCCTAATTTATGATAATATTTGGATTCACAATACAAATATGTGCAAACAATAAGTGAAAGCTAATTTATATATTTTTTAAAAATATGAAAAAATGTTAGAAATTAAATGCCACACCTAGAAGCAATTAACAGAAATAATCTCTTATGGGAAAAACAGAAAAAATATGATGAACCCCGATATGTGTATCTGAGAGATTTTTTTTTTAATATGAGTAAAGATTTAAGACAAAAACAACAACAACAACCTTAGAGGTTGTATAACACAGAGCAAGAAATTAGGCTCAGGTTTCACATATAATTGGGTTAGAATTCTGGCTCTTCCATTTCCTGATATCATGGCCTTTCACAAGCAACTTTTAAATATTCTGACATTCAAATATAAATATTTGCCCACCTCATAGTATTTCATGAAATTCTGCATGTAAAGAGGAAACATACTGTTTTATATATAGGTGAGCTCTAATTATAATAAATATTATAATTAGAGATCATAGATCTGAGAAATGCTTTGCACTTAACCATTTATGTTTATATTTAAAGTATATTACAAAAAGTTTAGTTCTTTCCCCTCCTCTTGGCCTCAAGACAATCTTCCATTACAGAATTTCTTTTCCTTGGAGACTTGCTACAATTGAAATGCTATTTTTATTAATTTCCCCAGAAACTACCGTCAGTATATAAAAACTAACTTTAGTTGATTGTTGACTGGCCACATTTCAAATGTGGTCCCAAATGGAAAGAATGTGCCTCTTGTTCTTTGAAGTTTACATTTTCATATGTATAATACACTTATCACAGAGAAGTTAAAACAGACCAAGAAATAGTTCTGGCACTGAGCCACCATCATTTGAATATTCACATCCCATGAAAATAAGCACTGGTGAATTAACAATGGAGTAGAAAATTTCTGGGCATCTACCCAGCCCAATTATAACTTTCAGGAGATTTTGTTCCTCCTACTCACCTCTACGCATTTGGACTATATAAGCTCACCTCCTAGGCCAAAACCAACTGAGTAGACACCTCATCCATGGTGGACTAACAAACTTTTTAAAAACATATTCTTGAGTTGGGATGCTGGGATTCAAGACATTTGGTTGATGGGGTTAACCAAAAAAAAAAACAAAACAAAAAAACCCAAAAAACAAAAAACAAAAATAAATCCTGCTCTGGACAAACTTATGCAAGAAAAACAAAAATAAAAAATTAAAATAAAACAAACCAACAAATAAAAAGAAGAGAAAACACTGTAGTGAGGGGGGATAGAAAACAAAAAACAAAATGGGCAAACCATAGATTTGAAGTTATGCAAAGATTACTAATAACTTTATGGTTCCTTGTTCCAATCTAAGTCTAAACTATATTTATGGGGAGAAATCAATAAATCCAGTAAATCTGCATAAAATTAGAATTTATCAAAATGTAAACACTATATCTAACTTCATGAATACTTCTCTACTATCACTTCATTTGGAAATGTCCTCATGGATGAAAGTATTTTGTAAATTAAGACACTTTGAAGTCAGACTTGAGTCAGATTACTTTGACTTTTAATATTGGGCCTTAGATTTCTCTAACTTGAATGTGATACATTTAAGAAAATAGTAATATTTTTCCAACTCGTCTGGTTTATTTAGCATCTTTGTTGTTATATTATATAACTTGCAGTTATTAGAGGAGGCCATTTAAAAGGTGAGTGGCTCACCTACCTGAATCCTTAGACCTAAAAAACTTTTCTGTAAATAATAACGATATTGTCTTGCAAATCCAAAAGTAATTTTCCTTTCCAACTATTTTCACACCTATTATCTGTTTTTACTTTGTATATTCTTGGGAGAGAGATGGGTCACAGGGGTGTTAGCTCTATTTCATTATAGAGAAGACTGATATCCAGCAAGATTAAATGACATTTGAAGGTCCCATACCTAGTCATAAAAGAGCTGTATAATATTTCAGTCTTCCAAGTGAAAACTTCACCAGTTCCACAGAATCAATGTATATTTAGTAGAACATATTTAGCCCGGCAAGCAACATTTTGTACAACCTTTGGATCTCTATCTGAAGTATTTCATGGAGCCATCCACTTTCCTCCATCTCTATTGTCACCTTGATTTATGCTCTCCATATTTCTAAGTACTCCAAGTTGGTCTTCCTTTTTCCATGCTTTTACTCTCCCAATATATTGTCCAAAATGAGTTTCTTTATATGTTACAATATGCCAAAGCCTAACTGACTTTTTCATGGTCACACAACTAGTTAAAGACAGAAATGGGAGAGAAACTATCTTTTCTATTAGATTCCTGAATGACAATATAACCTCCTTGAAGGTTGATATTACTGTGATAACTTACAGTCCCCAGAAAAATGTCTTAAGCATAATAGGTGCATCATAAATACCTTGATTAAATATCATCTTGAGGTTTTGATTAAAACAAAGTCAAGCAAGATATAAGAGTAGCATCTTATTAGATCATCAATACCCTGTCTCAGTGATACTGTGGCTGTTACGATATGTACAGGCTATGTGTTGAGTTACCCTCAGGACTGCAGTTTTAAACCTGTAGTCAGAGGGGCGGCTTCTTCATACACTTTCTATTTATATTGTTTCCCAGTATATTTAGGCAAACCTCTTCAAGCAGAGACATTGCAAATATATGGAAGTAAAAGCAGGCTTCTAGTTTTAACCTTAATTGATGCTCTAAGGCCAAAAAAAACCCCTTCAGCAATAAGGGTCCTCAGCTAGATAAACCGCTGTGTCACAGAAGGCCCCCAAACTGTATTCCTTCTGATCTTTCTCCATACCAGCCAGCTGCTGCCTGGCAGTTCAAGAAGACAGTGCTTAAAAGGACTTGCAAGTTTGACAAAAAAAGTTGGAGAAATTGATTGGTATTTAGAGTTTAGTGGTCTCCTATGGGTATTCCTGGGTTTCTGTGACTGATTTTGATGAAGTGCTTTTATTTGTCTCTCTACCCAGAGACTGCAGATGAATTTGCAATAGAGCAGCATGCCTCCTGTTTAGCTTTGTCAGGCACCACTTAGACATGTTATAATTTATTTTCCAGGAAAAATATTTCTCATGAGGGCTCCTGGCTAACACAGTTATAAAGCAGCTGGCTACCGTTCAGCCTGTTGTCTGCTGGCAGCTGGGCTTCCCTGTATAGTCTGAAAAGAAACACAACTGGAGAGCAAAGCGATGGAAGATGTGGGGAGGGGCCAAACCTTCTCCTTACACAGGCCTCAGTCTCCTCTCCCCGGTTGTTTTTGGTGACTTAAAACTTCCCAAACATCCTATTAAGTCTGGTAGGAACACTGTTATTTCTTGTGTGTGTGTGTGTGTGTGTGTGTGGTTGTAGAGTGGAGTCACATCTTAAACAGGCATTGGCTTGTGTTAGTCATTGTGTCAACTCAAAATAGACCTTGAAATTTCATTAAATAACCCAGCTACTTTTTTTTCTAACACAGAACATTCTAAATTGAGTTTCTGATAATTACTTTGCTTATTTTAAAGGAACATATTTTAAAAACCCTTAACTCTGAATTCACACACTTTGAGAGGAAATGTTTACATTATGACAGGTACAGAGGAATAGAGATGAATTGATATTAATGAGACTTATTATACCCTCACTCTGGGGCATGTGCTACCTGAGTGGAATAGCTAGCAAAATTGCCAAAGGATTTAACTTATTATTTCCCCTACTGTATATATCATATATCAAATATCAGACATTATCAATTACAATACAACATTTTCAAGACTATACATATCATGATGAGCACTGAGTAATAAATAACATGATTGTATCACTATATTGTACACCTGAAACTAACACAACAATTATTACACTGGAATTAAAATAATACATTTTCATATAACACTGAGAAAAAATACTGCTAAATAAATAATACCATCATATGTTATTTATTTATTTCATTTATTGTCAGGTTAGCTAACATACAGTATATTTTTGGCTTCAGGAGTAGATTCGTATGATTCATCACTTATATTCAACACCCAGAATAGCATCATATTTTTACCACTTTGAAACTGTTATTTTTAATTTAAGAACTGTTTTAAATTTATTTACACTTAGATATTTACCAGAGTGTTCCTGTACATAAGAAAAAAAGTAAAGAAAATAATTGTTTCAAGCAATTCTTAAAACTTACTTTGTACCCAAATATTCTGAATCATTCTTCAATTCAGAGTCGTCAGTGCCTGAGTTTTCCCACAGAGTAGAATACTCTCTTGCCACCAAATTCATCAATAATAAAATATTTATTTTTTAAAAAAAATTTTTAATGAGAATTCATTTTTTGAGAGACAGAGAACAAATGATAGAGGGGCAGAAAGAGAGTGAGACACAGAATCTGAAGCAGGCTGCAGGCTCTGTGGTGTCAGCACAGAGCCCAGTGGCTCAAACCCACAAACTGTGAGATCATGACCCGAGCTGAGTCAGACACTTAACCAACTGAGCCACCAAGTGCCCCAATAATAAAATATTTCTTAATACAGCATCCTACTATTGCCTCCAGGATTTTTTTTTTTCAAATTTGGTGACACTCATTTTGCAAAATTTGATGTTTCTGTTTTCTTGCTTGTATTTGAAAATGGCAATGAAAAATTCTCAGACAACAACTAAATCTCATGTTCTTTCTTTATTTCATCCTCAAATAGTTTGTTGACTAAAAACAAAAAAAAAATCAACATTTATGGGCTACAGTTCAGTAATGCCTCTAGGAATAAACCAAGTTCAGGAATGCATGAAAATTATATCCTGATATGCCATCAATTCTAAGTTGTATCTGGATTTTCAAGAGGTTCGAAGGTGAAAATATGCTTCCTAAATTTGAAAACAAAATATGGAAGATGAATAGGTTAAGTGTGTATGTGGCAATTCCAGCATGAAATATGAATTTAGAGAGTTTCAAAAGGAAGTAGTCTATACTAGTTTTAGTAGATGACTGTCATCATCAGAATCAGCCATGGACCTAAAAATATGGACAATGTAACCATCTAGGAAGTGGGGCCAGGGCACCAGCATTTTTAACAAGTAGCCGAGGGATTCTGATGTAGTCAGATTAGGGGAGCACTTTTGTGGAAAGCCTGAAATTAAGTCACTGGCTGTATCGTCCTGGCCATCACACATTTTACACAGGATGATTGGATATCTGGGCTAGCCTGAGACAGACTTGGCTTAAGCCTCTTGTCCTACCTTGATGGCTAGTCACAATGATTTCACTC
Organism: Panthera uncia; assembly: GCF_023721935.1. Lineage (NCBI taxonomy): Eukaryota > Metazoa > Chordata > Mammalia > Carnivora > Felidae > Panthera > Panthera uncia. Next base: position 98,438,040 of record NW_026057577.1, read on the forward strand.
TTAAAAGTATCCAGTTTGGGAGGCATTTTATAAGGTCACCCTAATTTTATTGGAATGGGTAACAAACGCATAATCACAACTAGAAGAAATGCATTCACATATCCTTGCCTGGAAATGTAAATCAGCCCTGTTTGTTTTTTGTTTTTTTTTTTAATTTTTTTTTTTAACGTTTATTTATTTTTGAGACAGAGAGAGACAGAGCATGAACAGGGGAGGAGCAGAGAGAGAGGGAGACACAGAATCTGAAACAGGCTCCAGGCTCTGAGCTGTCAGCACAGAGCCCGACGCGGGGCTCGAACCCACGGACCATGAGATCATGACCTGAGCCGAAGTCGGACGCTTAACCAAGCCACCCAGGCGCCCCAGCCCTGTTGTTTTTTAATTGAAGTATAGTTGACACACAATGTTGTATCAGTTTCACAGTGACTCAACAATTCTATACGCTATGCTATGCTCACCACAGGTGACCATCTGTCACCATACAATACTATTAAAATTCTATTGACTATATTCCCAATCTTACACCTTTCGTCCCTAAGACTTATTCATTCCATCACTGGAAGTCCATACCTCCCAATCCCCTCTCCCCATTTTGCCCATCCACCCACCCCTCTCCCCTCTGGCTACCACCAGTTTGTTCTCTGTTCTTAAACAGGCTATTAAAAGCCCAGTGGAGCGTTCACTCACAGGCCACCCAATGAAAATCCACTGTGTAGAAGATTTGTCTTCAAGAAAAAAAAAAAAAAAAAACCTTGAAGAAAAATGTGCTTTGCTTTTAGAAGTCTGTAAGACCCAAACAAACCCTTAATAAGGACAATCACTAACAGTGCTAACTCTAAGATTACAACATTTGCTGAATGTGTGGTATTTTTGATAGTGTACCTTTCACGGTTTTTATATTTATTGTTCAGAGGCTAAAATCACACCACCAGAAGCAGCAATCTCTTTTCAGGTTGTGTCCATCATTACATTATGGACAATTTGGGGAGCTTTTAGATGATATGCTAAGGTGTCACCTTTTACAGGGCATTCATAATGCACCCCTCCAGTTGACCTTCTTCCATGATTTCAGTTTAACATTAAAATGGCAACATTAAACCTTCATCTCAATGATACCATCAGTGCCATGGAAATGAAGAAACAATTTTTACTAAAAGCACTCTCCATACAGAAAGTGAGTTCTTTCCAAGTGAATCAAAAGACCTAAAGAGATGTTAAGTTTTATAGTATCGGTGGGTCAGTTCAGAAGAACTATCCTGGAGAATTTCATACTTTCTCCACCAGTGAATTGAGTGATGCAATACAGTTTGTGAACAAACTGTTATTTAATCCTACTACATTATTTAAACTATATTAGACAAGTATTTTGGAAATACATGAAAGAAACCTCTGTTTAGATGAGGTTAATAATTGTTTTAACCATACAAATCATTTGGCAACCCAAATGATGTGCATTAGAGAAAAAATAATAAAATATTTAAGGAATTCTCATTCTGTGTCTGCCACTTTTGGCTGATCTAGGAATAGTGGGTCAAAGTTGTGAGTAAATAGATTTTGAATCCATAAGAGAATGGAATTTCTAGCGGTTATAACCATCAGTTATTAGAATAATTATCTTGTTTGGAGGTAAATTCCCCATCTCCCAAGGAGTGTGATCTAGGACAAAATTATTAGAAGTGTGATGTATATGTACATCAGGGGCTATGATCTGAATGTTGTGTCCCCCTAAATTCATATGTTGAAATCGTAACCCCAAAGGTTATGGCATTAGGTGGCAGAGCCTTGGGGAGGTGTTTAGGTCAGCAGGGCAGAGCCTGCATGGATGGAATTCGCGTTTTGATACAAGAGACCCCATAGAACTCCCTAGTTCTTCCATCATGTGAGGATTCAGAGAAAAGATGCCAGCTATGAACCAGGAAGACAGACTTTACCAGAGTGTGGCAATGCTGGTGCCTTTATTTTGGACTTCCCAGCTTCCAGAATTGTGAGATATAAATTTCTATTGTTTATAAATCACCCAGTCTGTGATATTTTGTCATAGAAGCCTAAACAGACTCATACACCAAGATATGTGCAAACACGTGCTGGTGAGCACAAAGGAAATATTAGAGAATATAATCCAAAACTGCAAAAAAAGACTTTAATGTTATCAAAGATATGGAATGACTCTGGTCCCTCCCTGGGTCCATAGGATAGGCCATTATGTGTAATTTCCTGTGAAATTGTCTGGAGGGAAGTATAAAGTTCTACAGGAGAATGTTTGAAATAACCCCACTGTTTGCTCACTTTCAGCTTACTGAAACATGTACGGTTATGTGGATTTATGGATTATGCTCTAAAATTTAAACAAAACGCTGTAAACTGATGATGTGGTTTAAAAAAGATTACTGCTCATAAACCATGAATTTAAGATAATGCTAATAATGGAAACCCAAGTAGGCAATAAGAACATGACCAAGCTAACAGTTTGTCTACTCTTCATTAGGTAGAAATTCTTCCTTAACCACAGTACTATGTTTAAAAAAAAAAAAAAAAAGAAAAAGAAAAGAAACCATCAGATCTCATGAGAAACTGGTGAAAACTGTGAAATTATCTACTGGTAACTTGAAATATGGATGAAATCTGCTTTACATGTTTATGTTGCCTTGAGATATGAGTAACGATGTTAAAATAAAGCCATCACAATTAGCAAGATACTTTTAAAGTAGCATTCAGAGTCTCGTTTGAAGTTTTTTCCTCACGAAAGACAAAAAATTTCCCCTTTGAGAAAACAGTAATTATTCCTGACACAGTAAAAATGATTGAGACAATATGTGGCAAATGATTTGCTAACAAATTAAAATGTATTATTTTGTTTGCAAATAGTGTTGTCAGAGGCACTGAAAATATTGCTGAAATTATGAAGAAACACGTATTAGAACAAATTAAGTCATTTTTCTTATATGGTTGAAAAAATAAAACCATCTAACGTTTCTTAGCTTTCCTGAGCTATTCTTTTTGTTTTGTTTCGTTTTGTTGGAAATATGCATTTGCTAGATAGCATTTCACGCATAAAAATAATAACTAAAGGAGCTATTAAAGAAACAATGTATTCAAAAAAGCATGTCCTTAACAGTAGTTTGTTGAAGGGGGAAAAAAAAAAGCTTTAAGTGGGAAAAAAAAATTTTTTGAACTGTAAGGACAACCACTAATGGAGCAGTTTATCAGGCAAGAATTGAGAGAGAGAAAGAACAGGCGGGGAAGAGACAGAGTCCAGAGTAAGGCTGAAAAGCGATCACTACACTTGGAAGTTCGTTTAGTGAGTTTAATAACAACGTAATTGCTTCTTAAAGCAAATAGCCTAAAACTAGAATTACAACTGTGCTACAGACAGTTCAGAAAGGATGACAATAATAATTATAAAAATGTATTTTCAGTGACAGGGGGGCTGTTCTTTGTATCACGTGGGGTTCACAGTCATCTCACCACAAAAATAAATGAATAAATAACAGAGTACAAAATTATTCACCTTTCTCTTTAAAAATAACTCTTAAAAGAAACAAATACTTGGGTTGCTTTAACAGGAGTGAAAAAAAATCACAATTAAAAAAATAATAAAACTTATGCAAGGAAAAGGTATTTAGAAAATAGATGTTTAGAAGTGTTTTGATCATTTTGCAATTTTGTTACCAAATAAACTCTCATATGTGCACATTAAAAATGGAAACAATTTTCTAATCTATGCTCAAGAAAAAGTTTCATTGTGTCTTGAATCCATTCGTTAAAATACACTAAATTTTAAGCCTTTCCAATTTGTTTATGAGAAAACTGATCCATATAAGAGAAATTTTACAGATTAAAACTTCAATAAAAAATGTTGCATAATTGGTAAATGTGATTGAAAAAGTATGTATCATGATTTAGTATTATAGTAAGCAAAACTGACCATGTACTCCTTTTTATATATATGTACTTTGGGGAGTTATTATCTTTCAGTCATTAAAGTCATTTATATCAAGAATAAAAATAAATTGAAAATAGGGGAGTGGGAGGCACAGGCTTTCAGTTATAAAGGGAATAAGTCACAGGGATGAAAGGTATAGTGCAGGGAATACAGTCAATGGTATTGTAATAGTGTTGTATGGTGACAGATGGTAGCTACAGTTATTGTGAGCATAGCATAACATATAGAGTTGTTGAATCACTGTCCTGTACACCTGAAACTTATTAGTACACCTGAACTAACTATACTTCAATAATTTCTAATAAAAAATAAAAATAAATAAATTGAACTAAAATCAAGATATTTAATCCCTGTATCATGGAGACTATACCCGAGATTTTGAAAAGATTAAAATAATTCAATTATATATTCAGTATGAAAGTATTAATATTTTTAGTGAGATAAAATAGTGTTTTTGCCATTAATAAAAAAATGTTTAAATATATTTTAAGGTGTTTTTTTGAAAAAAGTGGCCTTCATTTTTTCTATTTCTTAAATATACTTTAATTTTCGTTTATTATGTTACTTCCATAGTCTGTATAAGTGACATGTTAATAAATATGACAGTAAATATATCAGAATATTAAGTGCAAATTTTCTTATTGTCTTAAAAGCTTTTAGGTTTAAACTCAAAATAGATGCCAGATCAGGTATCTATGTAAAATATGCTAACACATAAAGAAACAAGTCTAGCAACCATGGTTGATTACCTAGGTGACAAAGTGTGAGGGGAAGGTGAGAAATCAAAGAGATTATAGACAGGACTTCTTTCAGGAGAGAAATACTGGGAAACTGAGATATCTTCTCTGCCTTGCTCCACGTCCTTCTCCAATCAACCTTGTCCACAAGCACAACCTCCTATAGTTTGAGGAACACGTAGCTCAGGTCAGAAAAATTCCACAAGGGTGAATCTGGCTAGAGTGGTCTGTGATGGCCAAGTCAAGAAAGCATGCGGCTCTAGGAAACAGTCACATTCCCATCCTGGCAGGCCAGATGATTTTCCCTCACACCTTTGTTAGAGAGCATTGAAATGGACCAAACCCAAATGGTAGTTCCTGTAGTTGTGAAGACTTTACTTGAAAGGAGGCCCTGAGGGTAAGTCTAAGCAGACAGTCAGAAGGGCATCTGCCTGTACCAGCAAACTGCAAAAGCCCCAGAGGAAGTTCCAATGAACACAATGTCTTTTGTGCTCATCTTAAGAGACAAAAGATCCCAGAATGCAGAAGTATACTTCACCCAGAAAACCCCAATAAAAGTTAGAATTCTCTCATTCAAGACCTTGTCTGCCCTGATTTTCCCTTGCTCTTCTGCCCATTGCTGGAAAACCAAAAAGGAGGCAAGCAAATGAAGATGTGAAGAAGAATGAGTGGGGGAAAGGGCAGCTAACCATCTCCCAGCCTCTATTCCCAGTCGCACCTCAAGCTTACCCCAGCTCACTGCAGGCTTTCAAGTTTGGGCCCAGGTGGTATGGAGGAAATTTAAATCGGATGAGATAATAATGCTACGAAATAATGGTCTGCACTGGACATTTTTAATGAGGACATCTGTTAAAACCTTGGAAACTACTGGGAAAGCTGGAGAACCAGCCTGAAATTTCAGGTCAGAGCAGGCTGTAGGAAAGAATAAAGCTGCTTTCTTTTGTACCTCAGCAAGTCCACCTCATTCTTATGCTTACTGTATTTTATTTTTAGCATTAATTTTTATATAAAATCCAAAATGTTTGGTGACTACTGGTCTAAGGTTGGCATTTTTACACAGTTCCATTATCTTCATAAAAAGGTATATATCCTTAATATTAACTTTGATCACTTACTTCATTCTCATCCACAATAATAAACCCAAAACATGGCAGGGATGTTCTGTAACTGTTTCAGATCTAACAACTAGCTAATCACATAGGAGAAAGATCTGCCTTTTTCCTCTTTTCCATTCTTTATACTGGGCCAAGCAATAAGTGTGGTTAGATATCTCAGATCTGTACTCTTCACTACATTGCTATTATAATTTGCTGTCTCAAATCTTTTTCCTTGGACCCTTGCAATCTTCCCTAAAAAATTCTTAATCAGCAATCACTATATTGTATATCTGAAACTAATATTACGCTCTATGTTAACCAGAATTTGAATAAAAACTTTAGAAAGAGAAAAACATTCTTTATCAATTTTACTCTTTCTGTGGTCATGCAAATCGTCTCTCTAAATCACGGGTCAAAAATGTCTTTCTTCTTTTTAAAAACAAACCATTAGGATGATACCCATTAGTAGAGGGATCGCACCATTTTTCTGGCTCCACACCAAACCAGATTTTTTTTTTTTTTTTGTGACTGAAAGAGGCACAAATCATAATTAATCTGGAACCATAAGCATAAAGCAGGATATCAGAGACAAACTGCCATGTTTGGGTACTATAACTATTAACGAGAAGATAAAAATCAACACCCATAATGTCACAAATTGTTCCATTTTTTAACACTTGCCTACCTCTCTTGTAACACCTGTCACCACTTCCTTAATTTATACTCTCAAACTATAATGTTCTACCTATACTGCTACTCAATTTTATTGAGGGACATTGGGAAAAATTCATGAGAATAACAAAAACTAAAGTTCAGAAGAAATCTTATTTTCTCTTCAATGATTTGGATAAATATGGATAATATATCTGATTAGCATACATTTTACTAAAAACAAAAAGCCCATGTATTGTGTTCCCTCCACGAATCTGTGTGGACATTTTAAAACATATTCATTAATTTCTTGACCTTCTTCCTATTAAGAGTGAGGTCTATATCTCCTCCCCTTGAATCCGAATTGGTTTGGGTCCACTTCAATCAAGATGGTACAGTGACAATCACACTATGTGATTTTTAAGGCTATGTGACAAAAGTCCATGAAGTTTCTGTTTTGTTTGTGAAAACACTTGCTCTTGTTGCTAGCAGTAAGTTTGATTTACCTCAAAGTAGCCATACTGAGAGAAGTCTAAGCTACCTGCAGAGACCACAGGAAGCATGTCAGTAGATTCAGCTGTGCCCAGCTTTTCAACTTTTTCAGCCCAGGCCTTAAACATGTGAGTTAGAAACCTCCACAAATTCCAGACCCCCAGCTATTTGAATTTTCCCAACTTAGCTCTCAGACATCATAGAGCAGAGATAAGCCATTGTCACTGTATCCTACCCAAACCCCTAGCCCCACAGAATCCATGAGCATAATTAAATGGTGGTTGTTTTATGACACTAAATATTGGGGTGGTTTGTCACATGGCAAAAGACAACTGGGACTATCTTCAAAAAACCTGATAACTTAATTCTAACCTGTAACAATTTTTTAAAGGGATATTTCCGCTTACAAGGATATTTTCCATTTATTGTCTTCTTTTTCAGTAAAGCAAAACCAGAAATACCTTTCAAGTTTACTATTACAGTGTAGTGAGAAACAGTCAGCTATATGTTGGTGAGACTGCCTGTACTGCTAAATCTAACCTTAAATTCATGGATTTTGATTTTTAAAAATTCCAATGGCTCATGAAAGTATAAAATATCAGTTCTAATCATATAGGTTGTAGTTTACAATACATTACCATATTTCCATGCTTCCTCCATTTGATCCTTTTATTTCTAGTACCGTGAATTATAATCTTTATTTCACAAATAAAAACCCTTCAGATCTCTCCAAGCAAATAATGGACCCAGGATATATAGTAACAGCCACTGATAGCATTTGAACTCAGGTCTCCTGCTTCTAAATCTCACTTTTCTTTCACTCCTAACTTTTACAATTGGTGAAATTATCAAAAATAATTGAAATTTTCCAGCTTCCTAAGTGATCTAATTTTGCATCTTCTGGTTCCACAAAATAGCCAGAAAGATCTTTCTAAAGCTATACTTCTTATCCTGCCCTGCTTAAAGCCTTCTATTGTCTTCTTTTTGCACTTGGTAGAAAAAGCCCCACAAAATCTTTCCCCCACCTCCCTTCTAATCCCAACATTAACATTGTTCGTTTGTAGCTAATCTTATATTTGATAAGTTCAAACAGAACCCTTTTGTTCACTTAGAAATTTCATTCTTTCATTCAGTTGTCCATTTATTCCACTTTTATTTGTTGCATGCCTTCTATTTATGCCAAGACTTGGGGATACCAAGATAAAATTGTCATGTTTCCAGCCCTCAAAGTCTTGCAGTCTTTGATACTAGAAAAATAAACAAAGTTACTACATTCTGTAGGTCTTCATTTTTATCATACAAAAATAGAAGAGGAGACTGAAATATTAAGAGGATACCCAACATAGCCTGGGTTAATGGGGAGGAAGCAATCCTGAGAAGGTTTCTCGATAGAGATGATGCAGGCAGTATGTAGCAATATGTCATGTCCCAAGGCAGGGGGTTGGGGAGAAAGAACCTTATGCATGATAGAAGAGCTTCAAGACTGAGTTAGGGTAAAAACAGCTTCAGAGTAGGAGTCTGCTGGCCCATTAGATTGAGACAGACAGAAGACTAGAAGATAGATAGGAGCTAAATCATTAAGGAAGTAGGAGACCTGAGTTCAAACCCTACCAGCATTAAAAATGTCATGATATTTCACAACTTGGTAAGTAAATCATTCAAGTTGCCTAAATAACTGGGGAAACAAAGTTGATTCAATGGTAGCACCAAACACTGTGATAGGAGAAAACTGAAAGGACTATTTCAATTGGCCTTTGCTACATGCATCCATTCTAAAATTCAGAGGTTTAATTAGTTATTTTCTTAATTCTAGTAGTTGACTAGAGAGTTCATCTGCCCATTTTATCTGGGCCTCTTCAGTTGGCTGGAGTCAGCTCTGAGACATCAAGGCTACAAAACCCAGAGGCCTCAATCATGTGTCTGACAGCCATCACTGGGGGCCTCAATTCTACACCTGGCTCTTCTCCTTCATATGCTAATTAGCTTCTTTACATGGTAATGTCAGGGCCACATTCCAAGGTCTCTTAAAACATAGCCTTGGTAGTTAAATAACATCACTTATACTACAGTAGTCAAAGCAAGTCACAAAGCCATCCCAGATTCAAGAAGTGGGGATCAAGACACCACCTCTTTCTGGAAGGAGCAGCAAAGTCACATTACAGTCTTCCATATAGGCATTCTTTTTTTTTTTTTTTAACATTTATTTATTTTTGAGAGACAGAGAGAGAGCATGAGTAGGGAAGGGGCAGAGAGAGAGGGAGCCACAGAATCTGAAGCAGGCTCCAGGCTCTGAGCTGTCACCACAAAGTCCGATGCAGGGCTCAAACCTACAAATTGCGAGATCATGACCTGAACCGAAGTCAGGTGCCCAACCGACTCAGTCACCCAGGCGCTCCTACATTCTTTTTTTAAGCTTATTTATTTATTTTGAGAGAGAGAGAGAGAGAGAGAGAGAGAGAGAGATGGGGGGGGGGCAGAGAGAAAGGGAGAGAGAGAAAATTCCAAGCAGTCTCCACACTGTCAGCACTGAGCCCAACACAGGGCTCCAACTCACAAACCATTGAGATCATGACCTGAGCATAGATCAAGAGAAGTCAGACATTTAACAGACTGAGCCACCCAGGCACCCACCACATAGGCATTCTTATATGTCAACAGTTCCCAGAAAGTGATCACCCTATCTCAGGATAATACTGGAGCTCTCATATTTTGAAAATTTCACTAGCCCATTATATTATAGCTGTCCTCTCTGATTTGTATATTGGGACATAGTATACAACTGCATGTATTTGCAGAAATATGCTTATTGAAACAACTCAAGGGAATCTTCTGAATTGAGGGAAAACATTTACATTGGAACAAATTACATTTTACTGAAAACCTAATTGTTACACTGAGAGCTGTACACTGTTGTAATTGCATACTCCTAATTACACACGCTGCATTATTTAAAAAAGAATGGCATTGTTTATTTGTGATATTCTCTGCTTATTTACACTTGCATATTTGAGCAAGGAGCAAGGAGTTATTTCTACCATGCAGCCGAGATTGTTATCTGTTCACAAACACAAAATTAATTCGGTAGAGAGAAGCAGCTCTCAAACAGGAAGAGAGAAATTTCTCCTGAGGCAAGACATTCTACAATTGTTTCTAAATTTCTGTATAATTAACAAAGCACTTACCATCTGCAATGATTGACCCGTCAGAGCTACTCCTCTGAGATAATTTTGGGGACATTAAAAAAAAATTGAATATCCAAAAGCCACATTTGACATAAATGAATTAGGCTATTCTTGTAAATAGAAGTAATACTCAAGACAGAATGTTCTATAAGATGCCGCTTAACATGGGTAACCTTAACCATATTAACTCCCCTTGGGCACTTGTCGAAGTCTCTCAGTGCCACGATAATGGTAACCTTGTTCTCTGTGTCTCATAAGTTTGATTTTGTAAATGCTACTTGAACCTCAGAGCCAGCAGCCCAGTCAAACCTCTTACTTAAGTATATAGTTAAGTGTATAATTCTTTCTGAATTACAATCACATTTCCTGATTGATATGTCAGGAATAAAAAGGAAGGGGGCTTAGAAATCCTTTAAAAGCTCAAATGGAAAAGTTTTTCTTTTTTCTACATTTCACATTCTTTGCTAACAATTAATATGTATAAGGTAACGATGTGCTTGCTCTATCACAAAGAAAGGCTTTTACCTTCTCCTATAACAGAATCAGAGCTATGTATAATGGGTACTTTGAGTATGTTGGTTGTTTCCTTAAGAGCATAATTGATAGTTGATGTGGTTTTCAGAAAACAAACAAACAAAACAGAGCATTCCTGGTTAGTTATTACAAATAATGACCTTCTTGCCCTTCTTGCCATTACTACTCCATTTAAAGACATGTTGTTTAATATCGTATGTCCTTTTTATCTTGGGAGAAATACAAACACATTTTTTTTCTGGAATAATGGTGAATGCTTTCCATTTTTAAGAAACTAAAAGTTCAAAGTGGCCATGACCACTGGTACAGGAATGTTTAAATTTCAGTGACCAGTAGGGAATAGTCACTTACTACATAGTTCACTAAAATTGTTCCTTTACCTTAATACATGAAAGAAAGAAGAGTCTAACATTTCATCCTATTTCAGAGGAGATTCCCCCTACAGACCAGTAATAAAGTATCCCTACAAGTCCAGTCTGTGCTCCTAGCAGAGAAACTTCTAAGTGTGTAAGCTTGTGACTGATCTTTTCTATTTGATGTATTTGAAGTTCATTACTGTAGTAACAAGAACTTAAAAACATGAGAGTTAGGCTTACATATGTCTAAAGTGTCTTACCGTGACTTTGTGTGTGTATCTCAAGGATTAAAGTAGAGTGTCAATATATCTTATGGTAAATGAAAAGGATCTTTCAGTCAGGCGGCCTCACCATTATATATTACTATTATTAATAGATCTTTCTTACTTTCACTGGCTTAGATTCCATTTTTCTCAAGCCATGAAGCTGGAAGTCATTTTTTCCTTAGGGCTTAAAGAAATAAAAAATTATCAAAGCCTTTATGTATGGCAAAGGTTAAAAAACCTTCAAACAAGATTCATGTATTTGCTTTATTTTTTGGAAATACAAAATTTTCATGGATTTATCATGAGTGAAATTTATTTCTGTGGGGTAAACCAACAAAAATTGTTCAAAAAAGAAAAATAATAAACTATTCTATCGTATCACATCGGCAAAGCCAAATGAGCCGTGTTATCCCAGCAAAGGTTCAACCAGCTGAAACTTCGATTGCCTTCTTCAGCAAGGGCAACGAGAAGACAGCAAGGGCACTAGAAGACTCAATGTAGCAAAGCAGTTTAAAGACATGATATATTTATATATAAATCAATTTTACATCATGCCTCTGCATGTTAATCAGATTGTATTGAATGACTACATTTTGAAATTCACTGCAGAGAAGTACCTACCTGCTTATTTTTAGAAGGATAAGTTGAGTACGGAAATTGGTTCACTTGAATTCTACTTTTGCTTTTCCCCTTCTTCTTAATAGCCAAGGATTATACATTTGTTATTTTCTCCCTTGTGCACTTCAATTCTTTTAAAAAGTGGTTGGAGTCTCTATTCCACATTTTCCTAGAAAACCTCAGACTTTCTCAGTGTCCATTTCTCCTTCTCTGCCTCCTAGGGAAGTGAGGTCACATTGCTTGACTTTTAGGAAGTTCCTAGACTCTTCAAAATTCTTATTATATATATATGCCTCACTCTTCCTCTGCCATATCCAAGTCCTCTTTTACAAAAACAGCCCATCACCTTCATTTGATCAAAAAAGAAATATTATTTCCTCTAACTAAAGAAAAATTATGTTATAGCCTTAGCAGGCAGCAATGGCTATTGTGTTTTTAAGCTGAATACTCTTTCCTTATACTACTCTGGGTTTGTTTGTTTGTTTGTTTGTTTTAGTTTATTTCTTTTGAGAGAGACAGCATGTGCACATGCACACATGAGTAGCCCATGAGCAGAGAGAGAGGGAGAGAGAGAACCCCAAGCAGGTCAGTGCTATTGATGTGGGGCTCAGGGCTCAATCTCACGAAATGAACCGTGAGATCAAGACCTGAGCTGAAATCAAGAGTCAGACACTTAACTGACTGAGCTACCCAGGCGCCCCTCCTTAAACTACTCATATAGTTAATTGAGGGGAAAATTCTGTATATAACTTGACAAACACATCCATTTAGAAATCTTTGGACACATAAGAAAAAATATTAGAGAACTATAGAATAAAAGTATAGGTTTTTTAACTTAAAATCTGATTATTATGAAAAGTTAACTTAATACCTACCAAATATAGACAGTTATAAAAGTAGAAAGTTAATTTAAAAAATAACTATCATTCAGATTAGCACCATGAGATACCAAATATGTCATTTGGCATATTTTATTCCAGTCTTTTTTCTACTCATATACCTATATCATTTTTTTAAACAAGCATAATTTTGGTTATATAGACTACCGTGGGGAAGAAATCGTGATTTTATTAAGTAGTCTGCATCAGTGGGACGGCCCTAAGGAAAAGGAGTGTGGAAAATTCAGAACCAAAGTATAATTTAAGAATATCCAAAGAATATGTCATCTCCCTGAAGTCCTTGTGACAAGCCACTTAAGGTGAAGGCAAGCTCTGTAACTACTTTAACTGCTGATGTGCATTTATACACATTGTCAAGACTGAAAGAGAGAGGGGGAAAAAATGCAGGATTTAGCTTATCCCCACTCTGATCCCTCAGACTGATCCTAGAAAGGTCTGTATGCCCAGACCACGCACATTTTGCTTTCACTCTGTTGGTTTCTTCCCAGCTCACATTTGTGCAAGTGAAGCAGTATCTCAGAGAGGCAAGAAGTGTCTCAGAATAGAAATAAAGGTAGTTGGTCCAGGTTATATGAAAATGGCTTTATAAATCCAGATGAAATGCTCTGGAAGAGAATCCAGTATGTGATCTGCTTTTGAAAGACATGAGGAAATGAAGAAATGCTGATTATTTTAAGGTATTCTGAAAGAATTCTTTAGCATTTCTATGGAAAACCAAAGGAGGAGGAAAGAACAAATAAAAATATGGCTGTCATAACCTGTTGGTTCATTGCCTATTAGGATGGAACTTACTGACTTATCTTACAAGGGAACTGCCAATTCTGTTCTTAATGTTATTGATTTAAATTGCATACTAACTGTAATAAGCACGATTAAAAATATATAGAATTAGACATTGTCCCTGCTCATTAATTCTGCTTCCTGGTGGCTAGTACTCTGCCATCTTTCATGTTCACAGCTTGCCAGGTGAATAAGGACAGAGTTAAAAATGTTTCATGAGGTTGATCATTATCATTATTTCCAATTAATACTTTGAGTGCATATGGGGTGCATGGTACCATGCCAGGTCCCTTAAGAAGCATGATAGAAACTAATTAAAAGTCTTAAAAGGACATCACATATAAAGGGCAAGTAACACCTCAAGGAAGGGAAGACATCATAAATAAATGATTTTAAGAATTTTTGTTCATGTAGGGGGATATTTTCACAATTTTACTTAAGTTAAACTGTGGAGTAACAAAGATGGAGGGAAATGGTACATGAAGGGGAAAAGAAAAAAATAGAACAGAAAAGGATGAGTTGAAAATCAGTATTCACAAAAGAAAAACAGAGATAGGGAAGTATCAATTAAGAATGTTTACATCTGGGGCGCCTGGGTGGTTCAGTCGGTTAAGCATCCAACTTCGGCTCAGGTCATGATCTCAGTCCATGAGTTTGAGCCCTGTGTTGGGCTCTGTGCTGACAGCTCAGAGCCTGAAGCCTGCTTCGGATTCTGTGTCTCCCTTTCTCTGACCCTCCCCTGTTCATGCTCTGTCTCTCTCTGTCTCAAAAATAAACATCTAAAAAAATTTTTAAAAAAGAATGTTTATATCATGAGTTAGAGAAATCCAAAGAAAACTGGCTTAAAGAAAACCAAAAAGAAATTTATGGGCTTACATAAATAAGTCAAATGGCAACCTCTTGTACAGCTTGATCTAGAGCTTTAAGCAATGTCACTGGGGTTGAATTTTACTTTCTTTCATTCTTTAATTTTGTTTGCTCTGTCTTCCTTCCATACCAGGAAAGTTGCCAGCTCACCTTTCACCTGCCACCATCCTCAAGGTCACCACAATGAATAAAGCATTATGCTTAGGAAAACACACAAAACTCAACGGGCCACCTTCTCTCCTCCCAGTACAACAGCTAAATTTGCAGCTTTCATGCTATCCCTGCTTCAAGCAGTATAGCTTCTGTAATGTAATTGTCTAAACGGCCAGCTCTGAAGAGAATACCAGTCTTGGAGACACAAGTGGGATTTGCATCATCCAAGTCATATGGACTAAGAGTAGGGGAGCTTTGATGAAAATAAGTAAGAATAAACAGTAACAACAGCAACAACAACAAAAACCCAAAGAAAAAAGGGTGAGTGAATGTCCAGTATAGCAAGTACAAGAGTGAAAGAAAGAAAAGACAAGGAAGGATGGGCGCTTTGCATTAAACTTTATCTTGTATTTTATAACTAATGGAATAAAATTATAACATATCAAAATGACTAATTTTGTTATTGCCATAGGACCAAAGCCCTCTGCTGAGTTATTAGTGAATTATAGTCACTTAACTCAATGGGTTAGGAACGTCAAATACTTTTAACAAATGTCAACTTCATTGTGCTATGGCTCTGAAACATTTGCCTGGCTCCACAGGGTATGAAATAAGCTTTTCACATTTGGGCTGGAGTGCTGCTGTATGCAGTCAGCACTCAGTGAAACTTCACAGAATCTGCACATGGAATAAGAAGTTTCCTCACTGAGACCAGAGAGAGAAAAAGAAGCATAACAAACTTCTCAACAAGGATCAAGAAACAGGTAACCTCAGGATGTGGACAAAGAAGTTGGCACACTACAGTTCAAACAGGGAAAGAAACTAACTTTCACTGAAGGCCTAATATATTCTCAATATCTTACCTACCTCATCTCATTTAACCCTCAGAGCAATCTTACGAGGTAAGAGGTTAAATTCAACTCTTACAACTTAAAAGAGAGAGAGAGACAGAGAGAGAGAGAGGAGACTTATATTTACTAAAAACTTTCCAAATGTATTACTACTGGTAAGTTCCAAAACTGGTATTTGAGCTCATGTTCACATAAGCATAAAGCTCAGTTTATAGAATTTCCAACTCTCTCCCTTCGTGGAGTAAAGTCACGGGGTACACAAAGCTGATAGCTTCTTCTACCTCCTATTCTTTGTCCCTGCACCCACCCACTACACCAAGTACAGAGATGGGAGGTAGGAACTGAAATGGTTTGGGGCCCCAAAAAACCCTGGGTGGTGAGTGAAGAGTACACAGGTTCAAAGAGGATTTTACGAAGTTTGCCCCGTGGCTACATCTCACTCTGATATTCCACTAAAATGTTCATTTATTTTTAATGCATTGTGGAATTGAATCCGGTCTGTGGTTGTTTTCAAGTCCTGCTCTCAATGAAGCTGAGAAAAGGGGCTACTCATGGGAAGATAATCACAACTCGGTTAGGTTGAAAACAGGAACTGGTTCTAGTTCTGAGAAGCAATTTATTTTGAGTACATAATAATGAGTACTTGTAATAATTCCATTATAGCCTCACAAAGATATATCAGGGATAAATATAAGAAAAAACAGTTAATATTCATATGGCAGTAATAACAGTAATGTAAGAAATTAAAATTTATAATAATCAAAAGCATAAACAGTGTCCATCACAAAAGAGGAGTTATTGGCTGTATAGCCAGGGAGTTTTCTCATATTGAAATATTGTGTTCATATAAGCAGCAGGGATATAACCAGTTATGGTCCTATGTCTTATAAGATGGATTTTATCCCATAATCTACATTTACCTAATAGGGATATTTCTATTTTGTTTGATTAACCTTATACACATAAGATGTTCTGAAGATAACCTAAATACATGACGAAAAATGAAAGGTGTTTATCATAGCTCATGGCAGTCTTGGGCTAACATTTTCCAGCACTTAGTAGGTATTCAAAAGATGGCAAGTATTCTTTACCAATACTAGGAGAATAGTCAAAAGTCAATCAAGAAACCTTTCAAATGTCAGAGCATCATTTAGAAGTAAAATTAGGGAAGAAATACAGATTTCTTCAAATTATAACACCCTAACTGTTCTGATGTTTTTTTGTTTGTTTGTTTGCTTTGTTTTTTTCCCTATCCACAACAATCTCTGAGAGGCTTATCTTAATTCATTATAATTTGGGGTTTTCTCCTCTCTCATTTCTTTGGTAACTTTAATAAATAACATCTATGAAAAACAGTTAAATATTTACTTAAAATGTGTCATTGAATAAAAATGAGATAAGGAATATTATAGGGATCAATCGTTCATTCAACATAAGGCTGTCTCAAATTATATACACAGACAATATGGTTTTTCTCTTATATAGTAAATGGTGTCCCATAAACAGTTCCAACATTACATGAATAATATATTATGGCTCAAACAGCCAATACATTTCTTACATGCTTCCTGTTAATGTTTAAAGGCTTTTGATAAAGGTGGAATTTGATTTGTTAGTTTTGTTATTAGAAAAAAGCAATTAAATAAAGCATACTGCTTTTTGTTGTTGTATTCCTTGTTGTTTTTTTTTTTTTTCCTAAGCATGACGTAGTACAGTGCTGGTTGGATCTAAAATGAACTCCTTATCGCCTTACTAGCTTTGTGATATGGAATACACATGTAACATCTTAGGGGATGGGAGTCTAGAATGCCAAATCTTAAAAGAAGGACATGAAAGCCAGGTGGCCTCTAGCTCCAAGATCTAGTGCAGAAATTACTGGCTGAATGTCTGTTTGCAACCTTAACTTTTTTATATTACATCTGTCATCAGTAATACATTTACTGGAAATATTTCAAAAATTTTATACCTAGGGTATCAAAAATCATTACAAGCACCTGAATAAAATGGAAACAATGAGTAGCAACAAATTTCTGAACTTAGAAAATGTCACTTTTATCAAAAATACACTTATTGTAACTTTCTTAGAGACTGCACACTGAGATATAAAATATGTCACCCTAAATATTAAGCAGTTAACTCATATTCATCTTCATTGCTTGCTGTCTTTGATTATAAATTCCAAGATATCAAAATTCCATTGCTTCCATATAATAGAGTGACTGCAAAGATAAATAGCTATTATGTTTTCTGGTGATGACTGGTTATATTAGCCACACATTTAAAAAGCTCATTTTTAGTCTTCTTCATTCTAAGAATGTTGACTCGGTATTTTCTTCTCTCTTCTTCTACAAATTATTTTATTAAAATGCTTGAAATTTTAGAAAGTATTTACTGGTATTTACAGATTTCAAACTTTAATAGGCAATTCAAACTGTATTGCTATGGATGTAAAAAGTGCTTAATATTTTAAAATTTGATTTGCTGCTTAAAATTTGATTTGCTGCTCCCAATATATATAGTACAACTTTATATGAACGCACCTCAATTTTCAGCTGTTAAGTAAAACAAACGTCCTAATGTCAAAGTAGCATGAAAGTATTAAGTGGAAACAGATTTCCAATATAAATCTCCGTCTTTTCTTTCGTACTTGTAATTTATTTTCATTGAATTTAATAATAAACATGTTGTTTGAGAAGTTGCTTATGTGTCAAGAGAAAATAACTGAATAGAAACTTAATCTCACTTAGTATAAATTAGACTCTTAAAATATCTAGGTAGGAACCATTTAATACTTGGTTTTCGCTCTTTGTTTTTGTAAGAGAAAACATCTATTTATAAATTATCATCATTAATCTACATTCTGGGCCAGTGATTAGAATATCTCTCAGGTGAGAAATTGATAGATTTATAAATTTAATTAATAACCACACTTTTCCTGATGGTCTAATATTTCCTCAAACATTTCAGCTTCAATAGATAGTACTCTTTGCTCATTTTCATAAAATATTGGAGCAGATTCAATCCTGGGCATTCTGCCGGAACAATGGCCAAAACTGACCTTCAAAGATTAGAAGTGAACACTCACTACTTTTATTTTGAAAGTTGCTGCAGAACTTAGTCCACTCTCCTTCCTGTAATCAACAACAATTTTACTGCTCCAAAATGGTTGTTTAAAAGAAAAAGACAGTGGACAATGAGCAGAGCAGAGAATGCTGACAAGTGTTTACATGTAATGGTAGGCATAAGATAAGGAACTATCAAAGGGGTGAAGTCAAGGATTCAGATAACAGCTAAGAATTCAAGATTAGTGATATTAAAACTAAAATCCCATACAATTCAGGGTAGAAGACAATGGGGAATTAAAATTCTGTTAAATACATAAATGTTGGTGATTATATTAAAAGGCTAGAAGTTGTAAAATCTTATGTCCCTGTTAAGTATTAATGTCCCTTCTTTTGGTAACAGACTCCCAATATTACTTTTGAAGAAACCACTTATCCTCCATTTTTAAGCCTTATAGCTCAGGTTTGGCTGACCCCACACTTTGGCTTGACATAAAAATTCCCATTGGACAACAGATGTGAATCCTGGAATATATCTTAGAACAACTGGGTGTTACAATCCTCAGCACATAGCAGTTGCTCATTAGATGGAAGCTGATGCTTTATTAGCAATAACATTTTTTTTCTATTCACCCAAATAATGATTTACTGACATAATGTATACATTTTTTTTTGGTTTAGTGAATTGATGTTTTGAAAGTTTGCTTTTGTTTATCAAGAAGAGGGCAAAGAAAAGAAATAATATTACAGCATGAGAAATTCTGTTAAATGCTTTATATATATGTTAAATCATTTAACAGATAAGTGTTCCTTGATCATCTTTACATGATAAATAAAATGAGGATAATGTGATAAAATAGATTCTGTATTTCTTACACTCATTCATTTATTTACTATCAAAATGAATGGAATCCATTTTTTCCCTTTTGAGAAGCTACTTTTATTAGCCTAGAATTTAATTGAGCAAAATGCTGTTTCATCTGAGAAAGGGTTATATTCAATTTTTATAGTAGCAGTCAAATGAATCCATGTTCCTTACCATTTTATACTTGATAAATAGTTGAATTCCAAAGCAATTCATGAAGTAGAAATAAATACTGTCCATCCAAATATATTTATTTGGTTGTAAAGGCAATGTTCTAATTAGATTTGCCATCAAATGAGTCTCTCTCTTTGCAAAGGAATCATCAACAAAGGGGTAAAACCATCTCAACTTAACAAACAATGCTAGAAGGAAAACCACCAAATAGAAATTGTGCAAAAGATTTAAAGGAGTTATCTGATGCTGTATATATTTTGTGAAAATATGAATGTTTTCTACTGCTGATGAACAGAATGGATTCAAATTACTAAACTCAAGGTGGACTGTGAGTTTTTTCTTGAAGCTAATATGAACTTGAAAGAGAAGAAAAAGCTATACTTAAAATGAAGTAAAAAGTATCAATCATTTTGAAATAAGGCAATTATAAAAGAATACTTGTGTTTAGAGAATAGGTGTAAATTTCATATAACAGATCATTAGCATTCCTACCAAGTTACCTTTTGGGGTCTTACCACTTCTAGCTCTTTGTCTCCAGATAGATACATGAGAGGAAAATTAATGTTGCTCTAATATACTAATATATAAAAAAATACAAGTTAAAATATGGACTTATCTTCCAAATACAGAAACTACTGGGTTTTCCTTACCTTCTTTAAAAATATGTCTCCACTTGAGACACTCAGAATACACTGCGAAAGATCACCCCAAATTTAATAACTTCATGTACTGCACCTATTAGGACTAAACCATTTCCCAAACTGGATGCCACTGAATACCAGTTCTAGAAGATGTAAATAGGTCCACTGCTCAGAATTAGGCTCCAGGAAGAAATTCTTTTGGGAAACCAGGCATCCTATCTTCCTTTGGCATGCATCAAGAACACTGGTATCTTACCAAGGCTCAGAATACCTGAACTACTGTTGAATTTTGTTTCACCCACCTTTCTCAAACTTATTTTTACATGAAATATTTTTCCCCATAGCCTCCCTATTAATATCCTAACCAAGACAATCCCATGTAATATCAGTGGAGGAAATGCTGGCATAATTATGATGTGAGCACATTCAGACAAGAATAAACTCTGTTAGGGTAACATTTTGTGACAGGTAAGATTTTCCTAGATTGTATCACACTAAGATCCAGAATGTGGACAGTAATTATTGGATGGGGTTCTGTGAATCTAATAATATGTTAAAGCATTATTCGCCTTGTGAAAGATTGAGACTAAATTTCCAGTAATAAATGTATGTAGTGTATAGTATATAGTATTAAAATAAAACAGACAAAATATATATAAACCCAATAGATTATGATACATCTCAAATTCTCATTTACTGAGGAGTCTGTATAACTCCTAATCAGGAACAATGAAAGGAAATTATTTCAATTTTTGTCTAGATGCTCCCTCTCTCTTATCTTCTTTATATATATAAGGTCTACTAACTGTTCTTTCTGTCCCCCATAGTATTTTTGGCTTTTATCACCTATAAGAAAATTCTATCAGGATATTAATATCAATGTTATAAAATCTCATTTATGTTTTTATCTTTTAAAAAAATTTTAATGTTTATTTTATAGACAGAAAGACAGAGCACAAGCAGGAGAGGGGCAGAGAGAGCTGGAGACAGAATCTGAAACAGGCTGCAGGCTCTGAGCTGTCAGCACAGAGCCCGACATAGTGCTCGAACCCACAAACCATGAGATCATGATCTGAGCCAAAATCAGACACTTAACCAACTGAGCCACCCAGGCACCCTGACTCATTTATGTTTTTAAAATCAAATGTCTACACACACACGGAGGAAAAGAGAGAAATAAAGTTATTTTACATGATAACTTATATGTGTTTTGTAGCATACAATGCATGTATAGACATGTTTCCTTAAGATGCATGTGTGACATTATGTTCACCTCTACATATAATGACAAAACTCCCCTTTCTGAATATTCATCTTAACCTTAAATAAAAGGAACCCATTCACCCTTCTGGGGTTTGGGGGAGGCTCACAGCTTTTAAAGTTTTTCCCCAGGATCCTTTTATCTGCTGCAAATAGTTTCCTTTGTGTAACAAAATAATAATAATATTCATTGTTGCTGTTCTTATTGTTTTTAAGCTTACATTTTTTATAGTTTATTTATTTATTTTGAGAGAGTGAGTGGAGGAGGGGCAGAGAGAGAGGGAGAGAGAATTCCAAGCAGGCTCCGTGCTGTCACTGCAGAGCCCAATGCAGGGCTTGAATTCACTAACCATGAGATCATGACCTGAGCTAAAGTTGGACACATAACCAACTATGCCTGTGTTTTTAAGCTTATTATATGTATTTTCAAATGACCTCGAATTAAATTTATGGAATTGTTCCCAATAGTTCCATCTAGGGGTGATAATGAATGAACATAAGGATATATTATATTCTTTTTAACAATCAGCACTTTTTTTTATAATTTGACAGTAAAACCACGGAATTTGCATTCTCCATGTATAACAATTGAAAAAATACATTAAGGCCTTGCTTTCATAATCACACTCCTTCCTGTAATATGCTGTGTAAAAGGCCTGCCCTCAGGTATGCGTCACCCCACAGAGGCTCCTAGTTTTAGTGGTTTGTCAGTGTGATTTGTCCTCCTTCATAGCCTTTGCACTCCTGTGGTATATGACTCATCTTTCTCCTTTGGTCATCGGATTTGGGTCTCATGGTTGCAAGTGCCCCATGCTGCAACAGTGCGAGGGGTTTAAGATGTTTGCTGTTTGAAAAGAATCATAATGTTCACATTTCTAACTGAAAAGCAGGCCTCACATATTATGCTATCCTGGGTAATAGGATATCCAGGAAACACTACTGTACACGTTTTTTTCAGAGGAGCAGTAAACCGCAGGTTTACTGTTTTATCAGTGGAGGTCCACGACTCTCGAAAACTATGTCAGCATTGTGCTTTGCTTGAAGGAGATGGGCCACAAAGACTGCTAACACATATTTTTTAAAGTTTATTTGCAGAATGCAATTTGGAAATTAAGTATTTCCTATATGATTTCCTCTGTGATTTGTTTTGACTTTCAGAATACCTAATACACTTCATCTGTCCCATGAACTTTGTAGGATATTTTGCAAAGGTAACATCTGCTATTTGAAAAAGTGTAAACAAATATTCGGTGGAAAGCTAATGATTGAAATCATAATTTTCTTTGACTTCATTTGGAATGAATCTTAAGATTAATCTAGAAAGGAAGGATATTGCCTGAATATCAGGGCCTTTAGTCCTCACACACAGGTTAATTCTTTCAACCACACAAAATTCATCAGATGACTTCTGTGCTGATGCTGAAACGGCAAGAGAACCACTTACAATGTTTGTCTTCAGGTGGTTTCTAATTCAGTCAGAAAGGTATATGTGGAGGTTTCTAATTACAAATACCAGGCAACACCTTCAATTTGGTCTTCCTTACAAGAAGTTAGTTAGCCTTCCATGCTTACTTGTCAAAGTATATACATACTCTATCCCCTGTGTAATACATTATTTTAACTTAGGAAAATGTCCTCAGGGTCTAGATCTTACTTCATCAGGATTATGCAATTGCCTATATAACTCATGGCTCCAGGCATTTCCCAGAATGTACTTCAAGTCATAAATTAAACAATACACAACTCACACACACACACACACACACACACACACGTTAATTTGCCTAAGATGACAGAGTTATGGCTCAGAGCAAGAAAACTCCGTTTCATACAGAAAATGGAGGCAATGACTGTATACTAGCTTTCCCGAAACGGTCATAAAAAATACTTTATATTAATGGACAAAAAAGCCAGGAGTAATGTAGCCTCCTTTATTTTGACAGAGTGTTAATTTGGAAAGAGGAAGAATTTGCAAAAGCTTTGATGCTACTCTCTGGTTGTTTTCTAAAGTTCTTAGCAACACTTCTTGCTTTTATGTACTTTTTGCTTGTTTCCAGTTGATTTAACTACTGTATGAGTGTGCAGAGAGGTTAGTGTGAGTGGTCCCTGCAAGAAGAAGCTGCATTTCAGAGGTAGGAGGTAAAGGATCAAAAGAGCTTTCTTTGGCAGAGTTGTTGAAATGATCTTAGAGAAAAGCAGCATCACCCTAGGGACCTCCTGCATGTAAAAGATGATATTAACATGAGAATCATAAAAAATAGATTTTAAAATTGCCTTTGGGTGCTAAATAGCAGAAAAGGTGAGATGAAGGATTAAAAAGCAAACAGAAACCTAGATATCAGAAAGTCAGAGGAGGGAGAATAGAAGGGAAAAAAATGATTTTGCCAGAGGCAGCTGACAATATGAGTTGGAACAGCAGGGGGAGCCATGGTATCGCAGTTGTCAAATCCCAGTTTTTATGAGATGTTTCAGATTTATGGTTCTAGCAAAGAGGACATGTTAGTGATTCTCACTTTTGTAATAAACAACCCAGCTACAAACACTGGGATGGAGTTTTAACAATCTGTATCTTCTGAAGCCAAAAGTGTGATCAGCACATCAACCGCTTTGGACAGACTTGAGTCTGTACCACATACAAGTTTTAATGAATTTACCTCCTGGCCTGTATTTTTCCTCCTAAATTTATGGATTTATATTTTGAAAGAAGTCATCCTTATCTTTGGTTAATTGAGAGAAAAAAAAAAAAAACTTCAGCTACAGACAGGAGAAAACGTGCAGTGTGAAATACAAAGCAGAGGACATTTTTCTAAATACCAGAGATGGGTTATATAATCCTTATAAAAGTTTGTTGTTGTTGTTGTTGTTGTTGTTGTTGTTGTTTAATTGTTTGAGCTTGCAAAGATGTGAATGACAAGATGCGGAGTGGGTGAATGTAGGCACATCAACTCTTCCATAATAACCTGTTCTACTTTTCCCTCCCAGCTCCTGTAAACAACTAGTGTCTCAGTCAGTCTGCTTCTTAAAAATAATTCAGTGTTTTATTCCTGTCTATATTCTTGCTTAAAATAGATGGCCAGGTTTAGGCATAGTAAATTGCACTTCTGTCTCCTACATCCATCATGGTTTAAAAGTTCATGGACACCAAGAAATCTGTCCATCTTCTTTTTAATGAAGATGGTAATTAGCATTACTAATGAGTCAGTTACCCATATGGAAATGGTAGTAGAGGTCGGAGCTCATAGGAACATCATACCTAAGGCATCTCTCAACTGAACTCTTACCTAAAGTGAAATGTAATTTCACGAATTTGTAATTCGGTACACTGTGTTAGTTTTCTAAGGTTGCTATACAAATTACCACAAGCTGCCACCTTAAAACAACAGGAATTTATTCTCTAACCATTCTGGAAGCTAGAAGTCTAAGGTCAAATTGTTGGGGGGCGGGGCTAAGCTCCCTCTGAACGCTCTAGGCAAAGTCCTTCTTTGCTTGCTTCTAGTTTTGATGGTCCTGGCAATCCTTGGCATTCCTTCACGGGTAGACCATAATTCCAATTTTTGCCTCCACTTTCATATAACTCTCTTTGTTATGTCTCTATATTCCCTCCTCTTTTTATAAAAGACAACAGTCACTGGATTTAGGGCCCATCTAAACCCATTATGATATCATCTCAATCCTTAACAAATTATATCTGCAAAGACCCTATTTCCAAATAAGATCTCATTTTAAGTTTCTGGGTAGACATGAATTTTGGAGAGACACTACTCAATCCACTACAAGCACATAACAAATGTACATAAAGATTGTTTTTACTGGTCTTGACTGGGAAAAAATAATAACCAAATAGAATTATTTTGAAGATGCTAAAAGTGAGAAATAAGTACTTGAAAAAACAAATGTAAATATGCTCCCAGCAAGGACTTACTCTTTTTAATGAATTTAAAGTAGAAATAAAAATAGTTGGTTGTTATACATATAAATTGACAAACTTCACTGCCAAGGAGAAAATAATTTTGTTTGGGTAAATGCACTGTAATTGTACCCCTGAAACTGTACATGTATAAAATACAAAGAAAAGTTGTATGGAAGCCAAAAATTACAGATTTGCATTCTAGTATTACTACACATCGATAATATAATGTATGCTAATTATTTATTCTTTCTGGTACTTTAATTCCTTATTTAAAAATTGAATAGATACTAATATCTTTGGTATTATCAGAAAATGTATGGACATAAAGGTTAGAGGAGGGGACACTTGAAAAAATGTTAACTTACTTGCCTTCTTTTCTGTAACTTCTTCAAGTACTCAGGCTCATTCTCACCTCATAAACTAATTCATACTTGAAGGGTACACAAATAGCTGCTAATTTGTTACTTCATAAGATGATAATATGACGTACTTTTTAGGCATTGTCAAAATAATAATTTATCCTAAAAGCTTGCATAGAAATCATGATAACAGATTTTTTAAGGAGAACAAAATAACTTCAATATAAAGGGGTTTTTTTCCATGTTACAAACACCCAGCTTACTGAATAGTTCTTATATTTGACAAATATTTATTGAATAACTAAAGTTATTGAACAACTGTACTCCTAGCACAGTACACTTTAAAAACAGGGCTAGAGCACTCTGGAAAGCAGTGTGGAGGTTCCTCAGAAAATTAAAAATAGACCTACCCTATGACCCAGCAATAGCACTGCTAGGAATTTATCCAAGGGATACAGGAGTACTGATGCATAGGGGCACTTGTACCCCAATGTTTATAGCAGCACTCTCAACAATAGCCAAATTATGGAAAGAGCCGAAATGTCCATCAACTGATGAATGGATAAAGAAATTGTGGTTTATATACACAATGGAATACTACGTGGCAATGAGAAAAAATGAAATATGGCCTTTTGTAGCAATGTGGATGGAACTGGAGAGTGTGATGCTAAGTGAAATAAGCCATACAGAGAAAGACAGATACCATATGGTTTCACTCTTATGTGGATCCTGAGAAACGTAACAGAAATCCATGAGGGAGGGGAAGGAAAAAAAAAAAAAAAGAGGTTAGAGTGGGAGAGAGCCAAAGCATAAGAGACTCTTAAAAACTGAGAACAAACTGAGGGTTGATGGGGGGTGGGAGGGAGGGTAGGGTGGGTGATGGGTATTGAGGAGGGCACCTTTTGGGATGAGCACTGGGTGTTGTATGGAAACCAATTTGACTGTAAATTTCATATATTAAAAATAATAATAATAAATAAATAAATAATTTAAAAAAATAAATAAAAACAGGGCTAGAGGAGGACAAGCAATGAGGAGTGTGGTATATAACATGGTATATAACATGAGGCTGGAAGGGTAGGTAGGAGCTAAACTACACAGAGTGCTATGAATGAAGTTAATTAGTCTTATTTGAAACCTAAGAGTAATAGGACAACATTAAAAGTTTTTAACAAAGAAGATGAAGTGCCCAAATTTGGCAGTGGAAAGATCAATCCATTGCAACTGAGTTGGAGCAGGACAATAAAAGATTTAAGTAAACCAGTTGGGGTAGGTCAAGTAAGGAGCTTAGACCACAAAGGTATGTATTTATAAGGTGGGATTTTTAATATTAGATATGAGCAATTAAGTAAAGATATGCAACCAGAATGACTCTAAGATTTTTGATTTGACCAACTGGATGGATGATACTGCCATTCACTAAGAAAAAATCACTGGGAAGAGACCAGGTGTTTGGTGGGGTGGGGGAATAATCATGTGTTAGGCCCTGTGGAAAATGGGATACCTTTGAGATATCTCGAAGGAGATGTCGCATTGGCAAATGGTAAAGGGATCTGGGGTTCTGAAGAGAGGTCCAGACTACAGTTACAAATTTGAGAGTTATTAATTTGATTAAGATAGTTTCCAGTGCCTATTTGGAGGAAGAGAGAGCTCCAATGATGTAAATAAAGATATACCAATATGAAACATATTAATCAGTGATAGCTAATACATGTCTTCATAAATGCCATTTGCCAATAATATGATTTAGATTTGTAAGGTGATTTAGTGTTATAGATTATCAAAACCTGAATCAGTTGTTTAAGCAAATCAAAATTTCACTTTATAGTTTCGACCCTTTCCAAGTTGGACTAAATCTTTTTTTCTACACAGATTTATCAAAAGCCCCCTCTGCCAAGCATTCTGCTAGCCACTGACAACACAAGAATCAATAAGACAGGCTCCATCCAGTTCCCAGAGGCTGTAGCGAGAGATTCTACAAGGAAAAGTGTCACCACAGAGTGGGGGAAGTGCTAGACTACATGTGTTAAAGAACCTATATTTATATATAGTATAGATATTTTGTGTGATATTTTAATGGGATTTGGCATGGAGGACCATGGAAGACTTGTAGAGGAAGTAATTTTTAGGCTGAGTCCTGAAGAATGAATAGAAGGAAGCCAAGCTCACAGTGGAAAGGAAGGTTTCCAAGAACATAGAAGAGATATTCAAAGGCTCAGAGTCAAGAGTATGATGCTTTCTGAGAAGTACAAGTACTTTGATAGGACTAGAGTGGGTGGAGGGCTTCATTTCAACAAGTGGGTAGAAGTTAAATCATAAATGTTCAAATGCAGTCTTGTTTTGGTTCTGTTAAAGGATTGGCAATGAGAGTCCGGCCAAATCTATAATTAGAGGTGATGCATTAGATGAAAATAAAAACACCTTTATAATGACAGAACATTCTTGGAAGCTTTGCACATGGACATAGGGGAAAACATTTCTCTAAGTGAAGAATTTGCTTTTAATCTTTATGTAGTATCTAAACAGAACACTATATACAGAACTTGGTATATCAAAAATCTCTTCTACCTCTTGAAAATTTGCTTTTCTTCTTTTGAGCAGCAATTCTATTATTGTTGATTCATACTTTTAAAGTGAGCACTTCCTCCTCCTCCTCCTCTCATATGAGAACCAGCATATGATATGACATTCTAATATAATATTAACCATGCTTCTTTGTTTAAAGTTTTCCACTTGTTCTGTCACAACAGCATGGTCCCATCAGCAACACCAGCCCATTATCTGACAGGGAGAGTGGTGATGAGAACTTAGTCCAGAAGATACCCCACTACCTGAGGAGTAAACAGTCCTTGAAGACTAATGTATTTAAATTAAGTCCTTGTTATACATCGATCAGGCTTAGCTGGAAAGATGTTTTCCAAACACATGAATTTTTTTTTTTCTTTCCAAGCAGAAATCAGAAAAATTTCCCTAACCTGAGGCTATTAACATTGATAATTAAATAACCCTACTATTTATGAAAGCATTATGATAAATACTCTTAAAGGAAAGAAATAGTTGGAAAAAAAAAAAGTATATATGTAGGCTAGTTCCATCCCTGACTTTCCCCTTCCCTAAAATTAAATGAATTCTTCATTCGCTATTATAAACTAAATATTTCCTTTGAGTCCAATTAGCATTGCTGAAAGAAAAAGCAAATCAAGGCTCTGTTCAGCATGCATCAATGTAATGGAAAATCAGGTCTTTTATTCTAGCTTTAATAACTGCAGCTTGATTAGAGGCAAAGAAAAGGCTATGAAGGGAGAAGGGGGGAAAGGAGAAGGACTGCCAAATTAGTTCTATAAGAATTCTCAACCTGTCTGCTCTCTGGCTCACTATTCAAATGCTAATTGAGCCTTTTGGTAAACAGAATGGGTAATCATGGAAGACAAAAACAGACACAGAAAACAAATGAAATATCATACCTTATCCAAAGCAGCATGGCATTTTTCTGATAAGCTTTGGAAGACTTAAAATTTTAAGTCCTTGGGTCTTATTTTTTTTCCTGGATAGATTAAAATTAATATAATAAAATAAATATTACATAATCAAATAAAAAGTGACAAAGAACTGCTTTGTTTCAACAATGAAACCAGTCATGTTATAATTAGATAAGAGGATTTATATTCACAGCTATAAACATGAAAGTAGACCATGAGGCTGGATAAAGGCAAGTTTTTAATTCTTAAAAATTAATTACATGGCATTATTCTTATCAGTACACAGAATGCATTAATTATACAATTAATAAAAAGATGAAGGGGATTTTTTTTTTTTTTTTGGCAATTGTAATGCACATGGGGGCATTTGGTTTTATACCCAGAATTGTCCTTCAGGCATTTCTATAATCTTCTTACTAGGCAATGTCAAGACCCTAAACCAGTTAGTAGGAATATTGAATGGAGTGGGTGTTCATGTTAGTGCTTAGACACATTTCAGAAAGGTTATGGATTTCCATGTAATTGGGATCTAAGGTGTAATAGGTTTAATTTGAGGTCCTCTTTAAAAGAACAGCAGGAAGAGGCATTGTCAGCAATATGTAATAGCCAGTAAGAAGTGGCAGCTTGCTCCTTCACAATGGGCTTCCTTAAGGATGAAAAAGTGATTATCTTACTACAACAGTTATTTCTCTGAGTGCTTCCATCATCGGCGTGGCACTGAAAATGCCTTGTGTGTGCTACCGCCTTATCCTTGAAAACATTTTAAAGCTATAAATAACATTCACAGAAGAAGAAATGTGGTAGTGAAAAGACAGCTGGCTATCAGGAGCAGAGCCACAGGCCAAATCCATTTTAGCAAACTCCAAGGGACTGTCCAAATTCTCTTGCTGTCTTGCAACTGTGTTTTATCAACGATTACTTGGAGTAAATGGGCTATCAGCCAGGACCAGGAAATCTGTTTTTGCTATATACAAATTGTTGATGTAATGTACAGCAGGACAACACAGTCATATTGTAATAGTATTTGACTTCACTGACCTGCCAGCAATATTGTATGTAGGAACAAACACGCTCCAACTTCTTCTCACCCAAAAAGGATCACTCAGCTACTTTAAGAGCAGGCTGTGAACACTTGCAAATAATGCAGAAACAGTCTTGAAATAGCCCCAGTTGTTTACAATTTTAGAAAAAAACTGAAGTGGTATCTAGAATGTAGTAACAGTGACTACTTTGTTGTTTGGGGTAGGGAAGAAAAAAGCCCTAAAAATAGAAAATATAGAATCGCCATTGGTGTCGGTGTCACAGGAGTGACCAGTGGTTGCCTATGCCTTCCCCTCGTTATGCCTACCTATCCCCATTTTTTGATCTGGATAAATGAAATAAAATGATAGGAAACTGCAGCTTTAAGCCCCTACCATCGCACATGCTATGATCCCCGTTTAATACAGAAATTCTGGAGGTACCACTCATCTCCATTGCTAAATATCCCTATTCTGCCTCTCCCTCCACCTCTGTTGCTCTCTCCTCTCTCTCTCCCCCACCCTCTCACAACACATACACACACAACACACACCACAAATCACAAATATTCTTTGCCTTTCTCATAGCCTGTTACCTTGTTGTTGTCTGCTTTTCTGTTCCTGGGCATATCAACATTCCAAGGTTAATGATGAGGCACCTTGGAAAAGTGGCATTTGTTTAGCTTAAGGTAATGTTTTAAATGTCTTTCTCTGTGTGGCAGTCTCATTGCTTCTAAGACAAAACCAATCTGCAATCTGAACCTGCATTCCATATTAACACCTCAGACACATTGCTGCAGGGTTTCAGGGTTGTGTATTTTGTTGTTGTTGTTGTTGTTGTTGTTGTTGTTGTTGTTTTGTGTGTGTGTGTGTGTTTATGTGTATTTTGTCATCCTGTCCTAGTTGAAAAAACATATGTGAGAGTGGAGCTGGCAAACACTAGAATAAGTTTGATAGGTTTGAGCTCTGAAAAACACATTTCTCCAAGCCTTATTATCAAATTGATGTGCTGTGGCATCTCGTCCTTACCAAGTCTCCTGAATTCCTGGCAAACGGAGTAAAGGAACTGGGTATTTAGCCAGAGTTTGTTTATGATTCCCTTCAAGTTATAAATATGGATTTTAGTCATATTCATTTATGAGGAATTTTAAAATTCTAATGAAAGTAGGTAGCAAAAAATTTTCCTAAATATTAAACAATTCCTACTTAGCAGGGATGCATTTGTTCACAATATCTATCTAACAAGGAAAACTTTTTATTTTTTTCATTATCTGCCTCACAGTTAATCTAAAAGGAAATGATAGTTGCAATTAGGGCACATAGTGGATTCTACTCCTCCAACCTGTGTGAAAGAAGATGAATGGCCAGTGACAAAGGACCAAAAGAATCATGCTGCTTTGTTACTGAAGGTTTAAGATCCGATGATTAATTCACCATATTCTTTTCCCTTTGCCAAGAAAATTCTGGGAACTCATTAGGGACAGAGTGCCCTCTCTAGTTTAGATCTTGAGGTAACTATGGTTAGCAAAGCCCTCTTATTGGCCCTCACTGGAAATGAGAAAGAAATATATTTTGGGGGGTTGAACCACTGAGATCTGAGGACTGCTTGTTTCCACAGCATAATTGAGAATATCCTTATGGATACACCATCAAGATCAACCTTATATCAGAAAACTCCAGACTCCTAGTGATCTTCTAGAATAGTTTTATGGAATGGAAAAATAATGCCTATCCTCAAGTGTTCATGTAGGCTGATAAAAGATGAAATTTCATTAGTACCAAGCATTGGGATAAGAGTTTTATCTGAATTATCATATTTAATCCTCACAGCAAGAGGCAAGGTTGAAATTAGAAGTCCTTAAAGTCTAACTTCTGAGTCCCATGCATGGGCTTCTCAGTATTTAGTTAAGAGTTAAAAAGAAAGTAATATGATTTTTTAAGAACAAAGAAACATACACCATCAGTGCATAACCACTTAATATTGTCATTTGTTTCTGACAGTCCTGAAGACTGTTTTTTAAACTACTGCTATTTGGTAAAGTGTATGTCTGAAAGGACTATTAGGAGAAAGAGGAATCAAGACTTCTTAGGTTTTCAGTAATAGTGTTCTGAGAAGACAAAGCAATTGTTCTCACAAATATGCTTATTTGAGATCATTATAGAAATCTGTTTCATTTCCTTCAAAGAATATGTTTTGAGAGCTAAAAATCATCCTATCATATTGGACACATAGAAGTAGTTACTGCTTAAGAATCAAGTGGTTATTTCTTTTCAAAGTTGTATATGTTATATTTGATAATCATAGTTTATAATTCTCAAAATAACTCTCACTCTGACATATCTTTTAGATTTGAATTGGCCTCATGGATATACGTATCTATATACTCAAGTGTGTGTGTGTGTGTGTGTGTGTGTGTGTGTGTGTGTGTAAATAGAGAAGATTTTTCCCTTGTTTCAAGGAAATTTGCATAGGAAAATCTAAACTTTCAAACAATAAAATTAGAAGCCAATCATCCCAGAAATTATTAAGAATATGCATCATTGCCATAATATTGGATGTATCCTGTGTGTATAAACAATTGAAGAAAAAAACCTTTAACCCTCTCTCTCTTTTATAAATACACACACATATATGGATAGCTCAAGGGCGAAATGCTTTGAAGATTGATTTCCCAGATTTCTGTGTATTGGAGAAGTGCCCTTCCCAGTAACTCAGAACAAATTGAGGAAGCATTTCATCATGAGAAGATAGGCCGGTGTGGGAGAAGTTTAATATAAAGTATTTCACCCAGATTGCTGATCCAATCCAGATAAAGCTGAGTAACTTTGATTTTTGCTATTCAAACTGCGGAAATTTTAGATTTATATAAGGTCCATTTAGACTCCCTCCATTCTTCTGAATAAAAGTTTTACCAATGTTGTTTAGTGAATCACTATTATCACTGTTATATATTACCTATATAAATATTTCCATCCATAATTTTTTTGCCAGAATGTGATTACAGGCTCTGTCCATGTGCCAAGTAGATTGAAAAAGTCCTATGAAAATATGAAGGACATACAAGGCCCCTTATGGTCTGCTGCCTTCCTTTCTCTCTAAACCTACTCAAGACGACTTTGCTACATGCACTTGACCCTCCACGCAATCCAGACGTTTTGCAACATTCTTAACGTGCCATTTTCTTTTGCATATATGGCTCCTTTTAATGGAAATGTCCTTCCTACTCCTTTATGCACAGGCACTTGCTACTCATCCTGTGAAGCCCATGAGCTCCTTTAATACCACGTTTTCCAGGAACACTTCTTGTACCTCCCAGCATGTTAGGAATATTATAGCATGCCGGGCTTTTCTGCCTTTACCATATTATTTTATAATCTTTAGTTTACATGTTTTCAAGCATCTTAGAAGAAAAATCTTGTTTTTTATTTCTTTACTCCTAGTATCTGCATATATAGACAATAATTTGTGGAATGAATGAATGAATAAATGAATGAATGAATGAATGAATGAATGTTGCTATACTGGTGAGATATTTTAACTGGCAATTTGTTAGCTACGGTAAGACCATGTGGAAAATCAATGAGGAAAAACAGTGTTCAAACTATAAAAGGCTAAAAGTCGATATGATAAATCCACATACCTCAAACTCCAGGTAAAGTGCTTGAAATTATTCATTAAATACAATGTTTTTATAATCATTTTAAGGAGAATTTTGAAGGAAAAAAGAAAACTGAAAATTATAGACACTAACTTAACAAATGCCCTGTGTCAACAATCATAATGAAGAATTGGTCACATTTTGTCATGTTTGTTTTGCCTTCTTTCAAGTAAAAGAATATTAAAACCATACCCGATTGGCAAAATAAATCAGCCCTGATATGAACATTGTCATTTGCTTCTTTGTCATGTCCCATAATAAGACATTTTCCACCCCCTGTGGAAATATAAAGTTTATTCCCCTCCCCCAGTCTTTAGCACAGGGCCAGCTACATAATTTGCTGAGCTTAGGGCAAAATAAAAATTTGCAACTGCTGCAGGGAGAAGAGAAGTCCATCTCCCCTTCTCATTAAACTGCTGCCCCAACCCAAGGCTGAGACACCCTTCAAGGGCCTGCAATGTCCATGATGGAACATGATTGGTACCTAATTCAGGGATGAGCGGGAGGCCCCCACCATGACTACCATTAAATGTCCTGTTATACTAGCCCAGAGCAGGAATGCCAGCTATTTTATTTATAATGTCCATAATGAAAGGGAGGAAGGTAACTAATAAATCCACATGCCAGAGCAAGGCAGGCTTTATGGCATAATCCAATGTAGCTGCATAGGTCCCTATACTCAGAAAGGCCTAATGATTGGGTTTTAATGCTCTGTCATCTACTCTTTCTGCTCCACAAAATCAGCCTGACTGATCTTTAGGAAATAGCCACTCTCTTACCTGAGGTTCCCTAACAGACTTTAGATTCAACACTCAATCCTATTAAAATTACTGATTTATGCCCAAAATTTGCTGACTACTTATGACCAGCTTGCTATATTGGTGTCCTTTCCCTCAACTACCACTTTTCTTTCACCTAGTTGAGTTGTTGGTTTATCACGCCAGTTGAGTTTATCCCCATGTATGCATGTTTATGTCTACTGGTCTTTAATGCTCAATGTCTTTGAACTGCTGATTCAAACTAGCTTTAAGTGTGCCTTATCCCTGGAGTTCACTCCATTAGAAATTGTGAATTTATTTATTTTATATGTTACTTTTAGTTCTGTGTATGTATGTGTGTGATACATTGGTTCAATGTTTCTTACTTATCTGTGTCCCCTACTGTTTGATCATTAACTTCTAAAGTTTATTTATTTTTGACAAAGAGAGAGAGCGAGTGTGAACTAGGGAGGGCAAAGAGAGAGGGAGACACAGAATCCAAAGCAGGCTCCAGGCTCCGAGCTGTCAGCACAGAGCCTGACATGGGGCTTGAACTCATGAACCGCGAGATCATGACCTAGGTCGAAGTCAGACGCTTAACCGACTGAGCCACGCAGGCACCCCTGATCATTAACTTCGAAAGCGGGGAAATAAAATGTTAGATTCTTCATACCTCTAATGCCTAGAGTTGAGAGTCTATCACATATTAGATGTTCAATAGCATTTATTGACTCAACAAAGAAATTAGAACATTACTTTCTTAAATGTAAGAAATAATATAAACATACACTCTTTAGAATCAGGTTTATTAAGGCAGCTAAATTCATCACCTTAACGCTATTAAATGTTAACAACGTATCTTAAGAAGAAGTAGAAATCATAGTAAGAAAGTATAGTTTTTGTTTCTTTGGTTTTATATATTGCAATCTATAGTGGTTTTAGCACATGATTTAAGATCAGAGGAGAGCATTGAACCCTTAAGGTAAGTCAGCTATTATTAAAAAAATGGATCTTATTTACCAAGAGGAAAAACTAGCAAATCAAGGGAAATGGCTCTCATGGTAATGGAAGAATTTCAGCAGCTCTTAGGGTTGTTATTACTTAGATAACATGTGGCAAGACCTGCCAGCAGATTCATCAGATGACATTGTAGAGTTCATTCTTACTGTCTCTTTTGTTGTTTGTTTACCTCCTTGGCTGAGTTTCCAGTCCCTTGTTAACCCTCGATTATCTAGTTCCTACTGCTTTCTTAGCTCAACTGTGTTTTACTTGGGTCTTTCTATAGTCTGTCTAGACATTGCTCCTTCTTTGCCTCCTCAGAAGACACTGTGCTGACATGAAAAGAGACAGTAACTTGGGAATTTAAAAAGTAAACTGTAGATATTCTCCCCACTACTTTTGCCACCTTTAGCAAGTTACTTTAGAAATCTGTTTTCTCATCTGTAAAATATAGATAGTGTCTACCTCTCAGGACTATTGGGTTAGTAAACTGATGAGCTAAAGCAGCAGGGAGCACAGAGTAAGCATTCAACCAACTATCAGCTATTATCATGCCTGGGAATGTGACCTTGGGAACACTGGTCATCTGTGAAATGGGATCAACATACTCTATCTATTAGGGTTGCACTGATATTAATAAAATAACCTATGTTACTTGCCTTGTACAGAGGCTGACATATGATAATTTGGATAACAAATACTTGTCTGGACATAGCTTCTGCAATTTTCCAAAATGTTACATACTAAATGAGTAATGTCTTCTAATATATTAGGCAAGGTCATTAAGTGATTATTGTGAACATATACTTCTGGAATAATGGTGTAACAGAGGTCAGAAACTAGAATACTTAATATGATGGATTTGTGAAATAAGGAAGTAAGTGTGGATTATAAGAGAAAAGATGGGAGGATTTGTGTTCTGGGCGCTCCAACCTTTAGAAATTGGGGGAATGAGGAATAACCAACATGGGATATGAAGAAGAAAATGCCAGTGAGGTGGGGGAGATTATGGTGCCTTGAAAAGCAAGTGAAGAAGGTGTTTAAGGACAGAGCGATGAAATAAATCAAGTTCTGTAGCTTGGTCAAAATGTGAATGATGTTAGTTTATTTTCTAGTATCCAAAAACTTTCCCTTCATTATTTTGTAGGAGTGTAACATAGTGAAATGCATATTCTCCTTTTTGGGGTCTGGCACATTAGTTCCTAATACAAGTTATATAAGACAGGGTTTTGAGTAGCCTGTGTTTGTCCACTTGTCCCCTTGTCTGTTACTTTTAAGCCTAATTTCTGACATTTCCCTCTAGATAAGATACCATCAAATTGTTCCATTTTAGCCAATTATAATCTCTGGGGAAAGCAGGTTTCAGGCCTGTCCTTAGTCCCATCATTCATTGTAAGTGAAAGTTTTACACCAAAATTACAGGTTTGGATAAAAACTAAAGAGCAGTCAAGCTTATTGGGCTGCTCATAAATGGAAACCTTGTCAACCAGTGTGGAAACATTTCATTTTAAAACTTCGAAGTATTGATAAACATCATCAAAACTATGTAATCTTCAATCTTTATCTAAGTTCCAGGTTGTTAGGCAGAAAACAGTTAATACAATGATGCTTCTAACACATTTCACCACTTAACACTTGGTAACTTTATGCTTTTAAAGGATAAATTGCTGAGCCTTTCTTTGCAAAATGGATGAAGATTTCTAATATGGACAGTAGATAATGGAAAAAATGCCAGCTCTTTCTAATTTTCCTATTTACATAAACAATAGAGATTAAATTTGTCAGAAAAGAGTATTTTGTGTATATTCTAAAATCACAATGTATTTTTACAACTGATTTCATGGCTTACCCAAAAAGGTAGGAAAAGAATGCTTTGTACATCAAGGGCTAATCAGTTTATGACACCTCATCCAGTTTATTGTACTCAAGAAACTTAGAACTAAAAGCAACTTTAATTTTGTTTTTAACTTTGTTTCCCACCAACTCATCTTTATAGATCTTCCTTCCTCTAATAGAACTACACTGTGATTATGGGTCATCAAACCATTCATCCGGTCTTATGTATTCTGTGCTATGCCTGTTTATATAGAACATTACATTTGTTCCTAGACAAAATTACTCCAATTTCTTTGAGATTTCCTCCCTTCTTCCCTATTTTTCTGTTCCTTTAACCATTTAGGAACTGAGAATTTTTTTTAAACATACTTCTAAAATATCAAGATTAGATGTTTGCACAAATGCTATCTTCTCTTGAACCCAATTTCTGAAATATAAAAGAATTACTAATTTGTTCAGTTGAAGTTTTAGATTTGAAAACGTGTAGGGAGGCAGCTTAGTGTCTAAGCATACAAATTCTAAAGGCTGACTACCTGGTTTTGAATCTCTTCTCTGCTCTTTAATAGCTGAGAAACCCTAGGTGAATAACTTAATATCACTGTTCCTTGTTTTCTCATCAATAATAATGGGATTGATAATAGCATCCATTTTATGGCACTGTTAGGAGAATTACAGTGGTTAATCTCTATCAAGCTTTAGAAAAAGCACAGCACAGAATAACTACTATATATGTACTTGAAATAAATGTATTTATTCAATTAATATCATAAATAATAGCACCATAAAATAGATGTATGGCATCAATTAACTGCATTTCTATCTTGGGGATATAAATTTATGTCCAGCTCTATCCTAAAACCTAGGGAAAAGCAACATTTCTTTATTGGTGCTATCTATAGTTGTAATAGTAAAGCATAAATATTCATGATTAAACTCTGACAGTCCCTATAACTCTGTACGTGTCTCTCTTAATTGATACTAAAGATTGTGAAACTGAAAAAAGTCTAAGAACATGGTTAATATAAAAGGAAGATCAAGGAATATATTAATTATTGATTTTTAAAGAATAATAACCCAAAAAGGCACATTAAAAATTAATAATTCCAAATTGATTGTCTAGATTACCCTACACAATATTAAGAATTCTGTTCTTCTAATAGTGAATTATAATAGTAAGTTTAAATCCGTAAAGAAACATAAAATTATTAAAATAAAATCAATTTCTATTTATTAAATATCACAACAAAATTTTTAAAAACACTTAAAACTTGGTTACCTGATTTATAATGTAATAGTATTAAGTGTAAGAAAACCATTTTTTTTCAATATATGAAGTTTATTGGTTTCCATACAATTGGTATGGAATTCCATACAATTGTATGGAAAATTGGTTTCCATACAACACCCAGTGCTCATCCCAAAAGGTGCCCTCCTCAATACCCATCACCCACCCTCCCCTCCCTCCCACCCCCATCAACCCTCAGTTTGTTCTCAGTTTTTAAGTCTCTTATGCTTTGGCTCTCTTCCACTCTAACCTCTTTTTTTTTTTTCCTTCCCCTCCCCCATGGGAAAACCATTTTTTAATCAAATTATGAAAATACTTGGTAAAATAGCTAATCTAATTTCTCACTCATCAAGGACTGCCATATTCTTTTTTATATTTCTTTCTTTTGTTATTTTGACTATCTCATTAGTTGTGCACAAATAGAGACTAGTTCATTTGAGACTTTATGATATTAAAGTAGTGCATAAAATTTTTAATAAGCTCAAAATAAACACAACTATACGACATTTACATTGAAGGTAGGATTTCAATGTTAAATAAGGTCATGAGGGCAGATTCTAGGACAGGACTGTCCACAGCATGAATGTGAAGGAGGCAGAAAGAAATCAGATCACAATCAATATTCAGAAGACTTACCTCCCTCAACTTTACCCATCTGAGTTAACTTCCTAAATATTGTGGTTCTCAGATCATTAATTCTCCTGGTGATTCTCATTAATATACCTTCATTTAAAATCCTTATCATTTAGGGGCGCCTGGGTGGCTCAGTCGGTTAAGCGTCCGACTTCAGCTCAGGTCGCGATCTCGCGGTCCGTGAGTTCGAGCCCCGCGTCGGGCTCTGGGCTGATGGCTCAGAGCCTGGAGCCGCTTCCAATTCTGTGTCTCCCTCTCTCTCTGCCCCTCCCCCGTTCATGCTCTGTCTCTCTCTGTCCCAAAAATAAATAACGTTAAAAAAAAATTTAAAATCCTTATCATTTAAATTCAATTCACTTGATATTTAAATTAAGTTTGCACACCTATTTCTTCAGAATTCCATTTATAAGACCTTTCCAGCAAAAACTTTGCAAAGATATTTATTATATTGTCATTTCTAGCTCCAAATATTCAAAGAGAAAAGATGAAATACAGTTCATTCACGTTATAGAATACTGCGCAATTATTTAAAAGAATGTGTTAGCCCTCTATGTATTAGCATGGAAGTTTGCTCAAAATAAACTGAATGAGGGGCGCCTGGTTGGTTTAGTCGGTTAAGCATCCAAAATTGGCCCAGGTTATGATCTCATGGTTAGTGGGTTCAAGCCCCATGTTGGGCTCTGTGCTGACAGCTGGGAGCTTGGAGCCTGCTTCAGATTCTGTGCATCTCCCTCTGTCTCTGCCCCTACCCCTTGTGCTCTGTCTCTCTCTCAAAAATAAACATTAAACATTTTTTTAAAAAGATAAACTGAATGAAAACTGGAAACTGGAAGAAAGTATAAATAGTTCTGTATTTTCTGTAAAACAAAAATGCATATAGTTTTGTGTTAATACAAACACAAATTAGGGTTCAGAGAAAGCTACCAAACTGTAAACATTTGTTCTTCCTCAGGAAGAAAGTGAGATGGGTGGAGGAATTTTACTTTTTAAATCTCTGCATTTAATCATTTTCAAACAAGTCCATGCTATTTTTCCAATAAAATGTGTACACATTTAATTACATGTTCAAGTGCATAAATAGTACATAATCCTTGAAAACAGTATACAGTTGTATTTGTTTATAAACATATGTATGCATTTATGTATGTATATGTCCATAGGAATTATCATCTTAGAGATTTAAAATTCCCATTCCAGACCTATTGTATGTATCAGAACTACTAGGGCCACCCCAGATAATTCTGATGACTAGGATAGTTTTGAATAGCCAAATTTCAGAATAGCTGTTCTACCTTATATAATACTGGCTATCCGTGTATTTAGTTTTATTTGCTCATGCCTACATTTATATTTATTATAAAAGTCCTGCTCTATTTATTAAGAATTTTTTGCTCCATTAAACAGTACCCCTTTTATAAGAGCTTTTAGAACATACCTTGAACAATAGTTTACTGATTCAACAAGAATTATGGTATGTGTGTGATATATGCCTGACTCTGTTCCATGCGGTAGGTATACAAAGGTGAACAAAATCGGAAAGTTCCCATCTCATGAAGATAATCCTCTCATAAGTAACTGATCAGCTGCTTTTATTTCATGACAATTCCTGTAGTGCAGTGGTTCTCAAATTTGAGTGGGTATCACAGTCGCCTGGAGATCTTGTTAAACTACATTATTCTCACATATTCTGATTTAGTAAGTCTGGGGTGGGTCCCAACAACTTGCATTCCCAACATGTTCCCAAGTGATGCTCATACTATTAGCTGTAGACCACACTATTTGAGAATCATTGCTAAAATGCCATCTATTTTCTTTCTTCCATTGGATGGTATAAAGGTGTGATCCAATCCTGGAGTCTTCCTCTAGAAAGACTTTGGTATGCTGAGTACTAGTTTCATAACTGGCACTCTTTTACTTTCCTCTCCTGATATCTAAAGCATATTTTATCTAACATTGTATATATTATTTAAGCATCTAAAATACTTTTTAGAAAACTCTCTATTTACATACGAGAAAAAGATAGTGAGACAAAGAACCTGAAGTTTATAAACACATGCAAGAGGACAGCTAACGTCAGTTTGAGTCATTGAGTGTACTTTGCTTCCTCTGGGAACTATGTGCATCCTACCTACTTACCAGAGTGGTTGAGATCAAAAGAGTTAATATATACGGAAACTACCTGCAAAATGTAAAGAGCTATAAAATACAGGTTCCTTCGAGAACTCCCCATCTCATCTCTATTAGAAGAAAACATAGAACATCTTTTCTTTAGTTAACCCAAAGAAAATGGCTCCCCAATACATTGAGTACATTGAATATGACCTATTGCATCCCAAATTGGTGTATGTGCCAGGCCTAGGACATGCTATATAGGTCACTTATCAAATGCCACTGAGGTGAGTCTCTCTGTACCTTTACACTGTGGAGAGAAGCCAGACACAGGCCTTACACCTTGAGATTTCTGAAGAACATGTACCATGTGTTTGTCATCTTTTCAGAAAAGCACTTCTGAA
Source organism: Panthera uncia (assembly GCF_023721935.1). NCBI lineage: Eukaryota > Metazoa > Chordata > Mammalia > Carnivora > Felidae > Panthera > Panthera uncia. Next base: position 98,479,918 of record NW_026057577.1, read on the forward strand.
GAGCCCTTTAATGAGTTTCCTAGAGAAAATCTAAGGGAATCGTAATGCAACTAATCATTTCCTACCTTCCCACTGAACCTCTTATTAATTAACATGTTAATGCTCTGTTTGATTTCTTAAATTTAGTTTGAGAGACAGTAAAACAGCTATTTTCAAATTAAATTAAATTGAGTTGTGAGAAGATTTTCAACCGATATAGGGTTTTTTGTACTCTACTAATTCTAGTACTCATTAAGGTAAAAAAAAAATCAATGAGCTTGAAATGAAAGTGTTGATATTATTGTAGGCTAAATCTACTTCTGAATAACTTACTCCCTCCATGACAATGTTTTAGCATGTATGTGACATTAGGAAATGCAAATTCCAGTGCTTAAAGAGAGAGAAAATTTTCCTCAGTTACCATAAATGTCTCCCAAGTATCTGTTTGGGGAATTAGCCTAGTCATAAACTGTAAAAATTAAGATTTTTCTCTAGTACAGTAGACATCTTTACTGTTAATAGGCTGCAATAATCCTTTGATTCTTAATGGTGTATTGCTCTCAGTTCACTGTGCAAATTTCAGGTATAATTAATTATCTTTTATCTTCCTCAAAGGCTTTTCTTTTTAGCAAAAGGGATTTGTTTATACTTCTGTTCTAATGGATTCTAATGGGAAAGTTATATAAGATAGTCCTTATCACCAGAGCTATTGCACCATTATGGACCAAATGGTTATCACTTACTCTTCTGTAATAAACAATTTTCAAACACCTTTATTTATATTGATTTGGGTCTTCTAAATCTTTTGGTGATTTTATGTTGAACTTCAGCAATGTCTTCTATTGCTAGTGTTTGCAATTATCTTGTTTTTTCTTCCTCATTTATCCTTTTTTAGATTAACATGCAATAACAGGTTGGGTTGATACTACAACTCTACCACCTATAGAAATTAAGTATGGCTATACCAGAAAATTTTCCAATGTCTTGCCCTAGGTTAATGCAAATGTTTCAGTGCTTCTCAAACTTTAGTGGCCATGTGAATCACCTGGTGAGACTGTTAATGTGTAGATCCTGATTCGGTAGGTCTGGGTTAGGATCTGAGATTCTGCATTTCTAAGAAGCTCCATGAACTCTAAGAAGTTGTCATGATGGTACTTTGAATAGTGAGGTTTTAGATAACACTTAAAAGCCAAAATTAATTAGACCTTATGTCTTCAATAACTACAAATCTCACAGCTTTTCTGGAAAGCAGAGTTTGCTACTCATAAAACAGTATGTTTGGCAGGACCAAAGTTCTGTAGTCAAACAAAACTGAAATATTTCTTTTTTTTTTTTTTAATGTATGTATTTATTTTGAGAGAGAGAGCCCAAGCAAGAGTGGGGGAGGGGCAGGAGGGAGGGAGGGAGGGAGAGGGAGAGGGAGAGGGAGAGAGAGAGAGAGGGAGAGAGAGAGAGAATCCCAAGCAGGCTCTGCACTGTCAGCACAGAGCCTGACGTAGGGCTGGAACTCATGAACTGCAAGATCATGACCTGAGTAAAAATCAAGTCAAGACACTTAACTGACTAAGCCAAGCCACCCAGGTTCCCCAAAACTGAAATATTTCTTTTTCTACCTTTTTCTATCTTCTTTTTGTAAAGCAAAATACATTGCTGATGTGAAAGTTATCTCTAGAAGTTTTCACTATTTAGAACTGTAATTGTAAAATATTTGTAATATTTTTCATCTTAGTTTGCCCTTTGAACTAAATACTTTGTGAAACCAGTTCAGGGCACTGTGATGATTCCTTACATCACTGGGGGGGGGGGGAGAGGAACAAAACAGTTTTATCTTAAAGATAATAGTCAGGATTAGTCATTATCTCCTAAAGGTTAATAATATGCCTTAGAATACTACAAAAAGTAAATGGAACATCGATACCAACTTCTTGTTAGGTCTCTTTTTAAGTATCTTGCCATCAAACCCTTTTTGTCTTATAAGTGTTCAATAAGAAATTTAGTTTATATTTCTAAGTTATTTTTTGTCACTGGGAAAGGAACTGTTAAGTTTCCCCCTTTGTTAAAAAATCTCCTTCTGTTCTAGAATGTGTACTTTACTTCTGGGCAGTGCTTCTCAAACCTTAGTGTGCAGCAGAATCACCAGGGTCTGCTGCTGAAACACAGCTTGCTAGGATTTACCTACACAGTTTTGGATTTAGTAGGTGTGGTGTAGGAATTTGCAAGCGTTCAAGAATTTGAATTTCTTTTAATTTTTATTTATTCATATTTAAGAAGTGGGTGTTGAGGGGTAGAGAGAGATAGGGAGACAGAGAATTCTAAGCAGGCTCTGCACTGTCAGCACAGAGCCCAATGCAGGGCTCAAACTCACGAACTGTGAGATCATGACCTGAGCAGAAGAAATCAAAAGTCAGATCCTTAACCCACTGAGCCACCCAGGTGCCCCAAGAATTTACATTTCTAACAGTTTTCCAGGTAAGACTGTCTGGTCCAGGGCCCACACAATGAGAACTAGTAATTTAAGAAAATGTATTTGTCTGTTTATCAAAGATTTCTAACTAACTGTGGGAAAGTAAGGTTTATAAGGAGAAATGTGAGGATCTCAACCAGTCTTTATCTAAACTGTTGACACAGAAGCTATAGGAGCCTCATAAAATCATTCAGTAAAATGTCAAGGAGCAGTGGCTTTCCATGTCCCATACAGGGAGAGAGATTCTTCAGGTAAGAGTTTAAGATCACTTGGTCAGGGAGGTCTTAGCAAACTCTCATATTAGGACAGGTCTCCTTGCAATCATACAGGACTCTGTAATTGACCTTAACAGTAGTCATAACTATGATTATACAATTATTTGTGAAAATATTTGTTTGGTGAGTGTATTCTCCATGGGACTGTCATATTTTTAGGTACCATAACTGTCTTTCTTGGCTATGACATATATATTGGCTACATGCAATATCTAGTTTGGAGTATGACACATATTTGATGCTCAGTATCTGCCAATATAAATGATGGAAAATGTTACTATTCTTCTATGTATATAGAGATGGGAGGCTTTATTTCAGAGATGCTATTCTCTTGAGTCCATGGCAGCTATTTTTTATTGATCATGACATTCTTGCATGCTGAACTGAGACTCGGCCCAGGAATTATTTTCAATACAGGCGGCCTCTACCAGTTGTCATATATGGCATATGAGATAAAACCTAATTGCCATTCCTACAATGAACTCTATTCAGAATGGCCTTTGCTTTGTTCCCTCAATATTCCCTGAGTTTTGCCTCTACCTTTGTTCACGCTGTTTCATTTATCTGAAATAGCTACTCTCCTCCAAACACACTCCATTTGTTGAAAACCTATTAATTCCTTAAGTCCTATCTTGAGCACCATCTTTTCTGTGAAGCCTTTTGAAATCCCCTTAATTAGATGAAATCTCTGATGACTCTAACCTTACTCTCCCTTACAACATAGTAATTTGTATGCTTGCCTTTACTTTACTGAAATGGTCCTCCTTAAAGACAAAGAACACTTATTCAACTTCTTTTACCATAATTTCAGTCATTAAACAAATATGCATCGATCTCCTATCATATGCCAGACCCTGAGCTAAGTACAGGGGGCATAGCGATGAATGAGACCTAGCACCTGTTTTTAAGGGGGACACCACTTGCTAGGGCATGCAACAAATATTCAAAAACATAATTGTAGAATAATGCAGTACAGTGCAAGGTGTAGTAATGGGACGGAGAAAGGAATGATCATCTTCATGCAGGCTGGGTGCAGAAACTGAAGATACTATAGTGGTTAAAGACAAGTAAGAGGCTTAAGAGGTAAGCAGAAGATTTTCCAGCTATTGAACTATATGTGGTAGATTTTCAGCTTCTTCCAGTTATCCAGCTTATTTGAACAGATCTAAATGTACATTGTAAAACAGAAATGGGTTAAACAAATTATATTTTATTTTCTTATGTCTCTTTTGTTTCTTAAATGTCTGCTGCATGAAGTTTTCATGGATCCTACACCTCAATCCTCCTACCATCAGCTACTTTTCTGTAATAATACACTATACCTTATCTCAGTCCATGCACCTATTGGCCTTACTTAGTAATTGTCCCATGGACTTACCTTGGTTGCCTTGTCCTTGAAGTGATAGCATTATTTCCAATAGCCATATCAAACATATATTTGGAGCCTGCTAAAGTAGTCACCTCCTTTACCAATGTATATAATTGCACAGATTGAAGAAACTTGCCAGGAACCCAAATCCAGTTTGCTGTTACAGGAAGCAAGGGCTGCTGAAGCAATTCCCAGCCAGGATACAGGTAGGAACATGTTCTCAGAATCACCAGGAGGGATCACAGCAAGTGGCCCAAGGACAAATCTCTCTCTCCACCGATCACCACTGAAACCTGTTCCTCTGTATTAAAAGCATTAGATCACTGGGTTCTATACCTACAGATTTGTTTCAGAAAGCCTAGTTCTGACTCCAGGATGTCAGTTTGAACCAGTACCACAGTGGGTGAGGTTACAGGTAGCTCACACCACACACTTTACTCCAAGTAAATCATCCCTGATCTTGTGGGGTGAATTCTGAAACAAAGGCAACTGCATAATGTTTTCCCTACCACGACTTCTATACGCTAATGTAGGAAACATGGAAAACGATTAAAACTTCTATCTTTTGCCAAGTGGCCTGCTTCAAACTCCCTTCCCTGTTGTCTTTGATTACCTCTTTCTATCAGAAAGAGATGGTGATGGTTATTTTCTTCCCCTCTTTCACATAAGTGATATAGGAGCAATTTAAGAATTTTATTTATCTTGGGGTGCCTGGGTGGCTCAGTTAAGCGTCCTACTTCAGCTCAGGTCATGATCTCACAGTTTGTGGGTTCAAGCCCTGCATCGGGCTCTGTGCTGACAGCTCAGAGCCTGGAGGCTGCTTCAGACTCTGTCTCCCTCTCTCTCTCCCCTTCCACTGCCTGCACTCTTTCTCTCAAGAATAAATAAACATTAAAATTAAAAAAAAAAAAAAAAGAATTTTATTTCTCTTATTGATCCCTCACATCATTATGATTTACTTAGGTGAAAAAACTGAAACCAGAACTTGCCATTCTCCCAACAAATTGTTAATTTGTTGCTAACCAGGCACAAGGTTTCCTGATCTCACTTCTCCCTCAAAGTAGCATTATGAAAAAGATGCAATTGTCCTCACTTTACAGATGGGGAAACAAGATGACTGGTTAAGGAATTTGCAAAGATCACCTAGCAAGTGAAAGCCAGCTTCAGTTCAAACCCAGATGTCTGGTTCTACAACCCATTTTTTAACCACATGAAACAGTTGGTATTTCACTTCATTTTGTTGGGACAATAGGCACTGAGCAAACAATGAGTGTATATACGCTGTAATCTACCAGGTTAATTAATTATACATGTGAAACAGTGTCCTTCCCATATTCCTTTAGCCTCATTCTCTTCCTTGGGTTGAGATATGTAATAATGTTCTCTGACACTAGGCTTCTAGTTTCTGTAGTTTTCTTTCTCTGTGACAACCACTTTTTCCTCTTCGTTTAAGATTCTGTATCATCTATCTTTGATCTAGGCACTTTTTCTTTATTCTCCAGAGTGTTTCTTCTCAGCAGTCCCCTAGTTTTATTATTCGGAATTTTAGACCTACTTTTCTCTTTTAGCTTTAAGCTCTGGGCTTTTCTCTTATTCTTCATCTGAGGTGGTCATACGCCCATGCTGTTCCATTCATTAGTTGTTTTTTTTTTTTCAATCATACATTCTTTTCTGTTCCCTATTATTCTAGATTTCATCACACTACCTTAATCCTTACTAATGTGCTGGAAAGATTTTCCCCTCTCAAGCACGTCTGTTACTAGTCTTTCAACTATGACACTCTCATTATTGACTTTATTGATCACATAGATACTTCTCCAAGTTTTTGTATCATTGAATTTACTCGATGCACAAGTATCTTATTTATGCCCCACCCAATATGAATGGGGATGTTTTGATATGATAGCCATCGAGGCTCAAATCCATAGTGAGATAGGATAATATACTCACACCTGGAACTACATTTGCCTCATTAGTGACAAAAAAACATTTCCAAAAATTAGCTTCTAGAAAGCAGGCTAGTCTCCAGTCATTTCAGATCAGTGCATTTTCTATTTTAAGGCATTATCATAACTGTTACTAAATCTAACTGTAAACATCAAACTTTTCTAAGATTCACAATCCATTAGAAGATAATGTAACGGATTCTGTAAAATTCCATCACTACAATGATTTGTCACTATTATATAATTTGTAAATAAGGGAGAGAAGAGCCTAAAGTTTTTTTTTTTTTTTAATATCACAAATTACATCCCTTACATTGCAGTGATTATAGTGTGCTTCTTTTCTGTTTAGTAAAGGTACTAACAGCAAGAGTTTCCAGAACAGAGGAATCATGACAGGGCAAACCAGAAATGCAATGCGTCAAAGCAACACAAGATGTCACTTTTACATAGGCCTGCTCTCTTCCAGGGTGCAGCTACACCTGCATTGTGCACAACATGTGGAGAGGAAAAGCACCAAAGAGATTTACAAATCCTTCAGAAGCATGAACAGGGGCCAAAGTTCTTAGATTGTTATTAATATTTATAACAATATCTTGAGAAGTATCCCCCAGCTGGAATTACTCTCCAACACCTATATAAACCCATGCCATGCATTTCCTTCAAAACACAATGCAGTTTCTCCTTCACATTCTGGATGGCACAAGGCCCAAAACTAAGGTTATTCTCACTGCCTGCCATATTCTTCCTCTTTGCTTTCTTATTTCTGCTCTTCCAACATTTTATTTGAGGCCTGGTCTGTTCACATAGGCAGCGGATTGGGGCTCAGTCTGTTAAGCGTCTGACTTTAGCTCAGGTTATGATCTCACAGTTTATGGGTTTGAGCCCTGAGTTGGGCTCTGTGCTGACAGCTCAGAGCCTGGAGCCTGCTTCAGATTCTGCGTTTCTCTCTCTCTCTGCCCCTCCCCAGCTCATATTCGCTCTCTGTCTCAAAAATAAATAAACATTTTTTTAATTTAAAAAAGAGCTATTTTTGGCCATATAAGTCCAATATTGTCAAGTCTTCCAGTTTTTTCCCAGGAAAGAATTCTGGGTTTTTAAGAGTGCTATAAAATGATCAATTGATGAAATTTAAATAAGTATACAAACAAAAAGTAGTATAAAATGGTACAACCACATTGCAAAACTGGCAGTTTCTTTTTTTAATTTTATTTTTTAAAATATTTTTAATGTTTTTATTTATTTTTGAGGGAGAGAGACAGAGAGAATGTGAGCAGAGGAGGGGCAGAGAGAGAGGGAAACACAGAATCTGAAGCAGGCTCCAGGCTCTGAGCTGTCAGCACAGAGCCCGACACAGGGCCTGAACTCATTAACAGCAAGATCGTGACCAGAGCCGAAACTGGATGCTAAACCACTGAATGACCCAGGAGCCCCAAACTGGCAGTTTCTAATGAAGGTAAACAAATACCTACTCTGTGACCCCACAGTTCTACTCACAGATATTTACCCTAGATAAATAAAAACCTACATCTACAAAAAGATTTATGTAAAAACTACAGCAGCTTCTTTTTCATAGTCTGAAACCAGAAACAATCCAAACACTGCTCTTCAAGTTACTGTTCCAATGACATATTTCATTACTGTCCTAACTACTGTCATCAGAATATGTTTCGATTCTGTCTGCATTCAACTTAGAGTGGACCTTGAATCATCTACAAGCTTTTCAGTGTTCTTTGACAACAAAGAGCACAGTAGATCTGATCTTTGCTTTATATTACTTTCTGTAATTCTATAGATGTACTTAAAGAGGATGCTAGGTAGTTTGGGAGTTATATTTTTCCACTATTATGTATTTTTCTATTGATTCGTATTGAATATAATTTCTGAAATGGTTCTAAAACTTCTATATCTGTCCCTGATAGAATGTGGTTTTTTTATTCTCTCCCTTACAAAAACATTTTTGTTTTGCTTGGTTTTTGCTCGAATGACATAATATCCATTTTAATCTTGTTGAATTTGATTCATCCATTTCTGCAAGCTCTTTAAGTATATGGAAGCTCTCTTGTTGATAGGAAGTATCTTTAGGAACAACAACCTTGTAATTATCTCCACCATAATGGATATGTATTATATGCTAAGTGTATTTGTTACTTACATAATTGATGCAATGTGTAGATGGCTCTTTCCTTCATTATCGTTTTTATGGATGAGGAAACTGAGATTGATAATGGTTAACTTACTCGCCTAGAGGCACACAACTAGTATGTGGGAAAAGCAGAACCCTACACTAAATCCACCAATTTCAAAGTCCACAGTATTAACCATTATAATTTTGCTTCTTTGAAATTTGAAAATAATTCCTACTATTCCATCCATTGATAAAATGTACAGTAAGACATGTGTCAGAGTCCTAGAGTAATAAGAGTTATTCTCGGGTGGCACACGTTTATCAGTTTACCGGAAGTCTGGTAACAGAGTTGTACTTTTGTTTACGTAAGTTAACAAACCAATTAAATTTATAAATAGGAATTTCACGCACTTTAATTGCAAAAATCTTATCCAGAAGGATATAATTAGTGGCTTGGATAAACGTATCTGGACTTCAGTATAAAATCTATGTCTACTTATACCTTCTAACCTTGTTCTAATCACTTGCACACTCACACCGTCACATTTCTGAAATCAAACTGCATCTGAAGATTGATGTATACATTTAAAGGGGGTAGAGTTTTTAGTGGTTGCAGTTATAAAAAGATGTCTCATTGAGGAACTAGTGTAACCAGTCCTAGAATCTTCTGAATGCTAAAGGTCATGTTCAGGTCCTTAGTTACCAATATTAATCTCTTTCTCCTTCTGAAAATAAGAGCTCTATTTCCTTCTCAGTCTTTTTTTTTTTTTAATTTTTTAATGTTTATTTATTTTGAGAGAGAAAGAGAGAGAGAGAGAGAGAGCGGGGAGGGGCAGAGAGAGAGGGAGACACAGAATCTGAAGCAAGTTCCAGGCTCTCTGAGCTGCCAGCACAGAGTCCCATGCAGGGCTCGAACTCACGAACCGCGAGATCATGACCTGAGCCAAAGTAGGACACTTAACCGACTGAGCCACCCAGGTGCCCCCATCCTTCTCAGTCTTGCTGCATCCTCTTCTTGACCCTTTATTCCAACCCTGAGGTTTCCTTTTTTTTTTTTAATTATTTTTAATGTTTATTTATTTTTGAGAGAGACAGAGAGACAAGGTGCAAGCTGGGGAGGTGCAGAGAGAGAGGGAGACACAGAATCCAAAGCAGGCTCAAGGCTCCGAGCTGTCAGCACAGAGCCGGACATGGGGCTTGACCTCACAAACCATGAGATCATGACCTGAGCCAAAGTCAGACACTTAAATGACTGAGCCATCCAGGTGCCCCATCAACACTAAGGTTTCAATCTCACTTCTAAGATTCTCATTTTGGAATGCTGTAACCACAAGCCAGGTCACAAAGTCATTTAGGACAAGATCCTGTTCCTCAATACTTTACTTTTAGGATCCCCTCAATCACCTCTCTCAAGTGTTTGGAATGCTATGCTTTCAAAAAAAAAATTGGACTTGTTAACCCAAAGCACCTCCCTTGTTCTGTTTTTGTAACTGTAAAAACCTTGACAGATCTTCAGTCGGTTCTTTTGTCCTTATAAACATGAGCTCTTTGGATTTCAGCTTTCCTGACCTCATTTTTAACTCAGAAACTTCCATTTGTTTTTATACTTTGTACATGCACCTTAAAAATACGAGGTTAATACAGATTTCCTTGTTCAACAACATTAAAACCTACCATTTTGGAGTATGCATATGTTAGATAGTCTAAATACCTTGTAAAATTTATCAAATATATACCTTCCCAAAAGTATAAGCTATTACTCCTATTTGGCAAATGCAGAAAATAAAATTTTAATTTGTTTAGGTTACACACCCCTTAAAAAAAAAGCAGAACTAATGCATCTAACTCCAACTTCATGCTCTTAACTAACATTTTTGACAAAATCTCATCTTCTGTCAAGTCTGTCATACTTTTTTACATGGTTAGACCTGTGCCTATCTTTCTAAAACATATTTCTGAAGACATTGAAATCATATATTCCTTATTTAACCAGGTCATATTTGTCATCTATGGAGCAATTCAATAGTTTTTTTGTTTTTTTTTTTTTGGTTTTTTGTTTTACCATATTGGTATTTAATCAATATTCTTAAAGGAAAATTGATGTAAAATGTAAATTTTGCACTCACTTTTAACACTTCCCCCTAAATTGACCTGATTCTTATACTTTGGCAGATATCAGACATAAATCACAAAGAAATAGGCTGTAAGGGTAAAGAAATATGTATTCATACGATCTACGAGTTGGTAGAAGGGAGGAGTGACTTCCAGCGGGAGAAGTGTCATCACCAGGAAGGAGCTATACTGCTCATTAACTCTTTGTAGCAGAGATCATGGTTTTCTACCCAAATCCAAAACCCTCTCTCCCTATGTTAATAGGGTTTTTTTTTCTGGATACATGGTTAGACTACATTTCCTAGACTTCCTTACAGCTTATTTTGACAATATGACTAATTTCTCTCCAAGGGTTAGGGTTAGGGTTAGGGGCCTATTTTATTAATTTTTTTAACATTTATTTATTCTCGTGAGAGCATGAGCAGGGGAGGGGCACAGAGAGAGGGAGACAGACACAGAATCTGAAGCAGGTTCCAGGCTCCAGCTGTCAGCACACAGAGCCTAACGAAGGGCTCGAACCCACGAACGGCAAGATCATAACCTGAGCTAAAGTCACCAACTTCAGACACTTAACGGACTGGACCAACCAGGCGCCTCTATTCACTGACTTTTTAAGTGGTACGTGAACAGTACAATTCCCTTTTAACCTCACTGATCACTTCAACTCAATGTACCCATTTGGTAGCAACTGACATCTATTATGTGAGTTTGTATATCCAGATGTAATAGCAGACTGGCACAATCTCAGACACTTTTAACTGTGCCTGGTAAACCACTGTTGACTCATATTTGCATTTGAACAAGAACATGAGCTTCAAGGGGTGTGTGTGTGTGTGTGTGTGTGTGTGTTTTGTTGTTATTGTTAAGTACCATCTCAGACGTATTTCTGTTTTTCCTCTTGGCAGCCTCCTCATTCAGTTGCATACCCTAGAAATGTGTAAAAGAAGCAGAAGCAGGGCTGTTTCTAGGGAAAAATGTTCTGAAGACAGTACTGGAGATCTCATGCTATGATTAGTGGAACAGGATACGTCATCAGTTAAGAATTCTGTTATTTACCTAATTTAAACCTAATGATACGAAACATTATTGCAATGCTGAAGTTCTCTTATCCCTTTCAAGGTGCCTTAGTCCCCTGAGGAAAGAACCAAGCAGATGGAACCTTTCAGGCTGCAAATATAGAAGAGCTGGCTGCAAGAATGCTCTCCGTCCTTGATGTGAAAATTCTGTCACTTTTAATTCTCCAGCTTGTTTACTTTTCTACTACATAAGAACTGGGGCTTGTTGTTAGCAGCGTTGATTAAGTTGTCATTGATTTTTAAGATAGGAAATAGGACTTTCATATTTCCCACATGAATTTAAAGCAAGAAAGATATTAACATCAAGATAAAACATTTACTGTAACAATGACAGAACAGCCAAGTATCATTCAAAACCTTTCAAGGCTGGCGAACAGCACGTGGCTTCCAAATGTCAATATATATGTGAGTGGTATCATTTTTACTAGTTAATCTACAAGATGCATCAACATGCTTCTAGCCCCCAAAATGGATAGCTCATTTGTTTTTATACATGTCTGTGTTCAAATTTCCATAAGTCTTTATTTTCTGCCAGTCAACAGTCAATAGAAGTCAGTCTTATTATTAATCAGTCTTATAATCGGTCTTATTATTATCCAGGTCTCCTGCTAAACCTTTCAGCATGGTGTGAATTAAACCTCAACAAACTTTTAAGTTATAGTGTCTCAAACTCGGCACTATCAACAATTTGGGCCGGATAATTACTTGGGGGAAAAGTTGGGGCTGTCCTGTGCATTGTAGGGTGTTGAGCAGAGTCCCTAGCTTCTACCCATTAGATGCCAGTAGCAACCCTCTCCCTGCCAAGTTGTGACAATCAAAAATGTCACTGCAAATGTCCCCTAGGGTCAGAAATGTCCTCTGGCTGACAACCATTGTGTTAAGGTAAATATTATTACTCTGTCCTGTAACAGAACTTACCCAGGGACACGAGGTCAGCAAGATGAACATCTGGCAGGGACAGAGACATGTTTGGATTGAAAGCCCAGGATCTTTGCACTAAATGGTATTGTCTTCAGTTGATTTTAAAGATACATAAGCAAGATTATACCTAGGTTGCTATGAGGCTTTTACTAGTTTTTACTCTATGTATATATGAATTGAACATCTAGTATTCACAAAGTACTATGCCAGGGTGAAAGGTGATAACAAATTTTACTTACCCACAACCAGTGAAGAACATAAATCTTGTCTTTCATAAACAGCTATTTACAATAGAGATTAGAAATTACATGTATTCAAATGTGCGTAAAGGTTGAATTATGCATTAATAATTCTTAAAAGTTACCTTTTAAGCATTCTAGCTCCATTAAAGTTTGGGCATCATTGCAGAAATGTGTTATACAAATGTTAAATTATTACCTGTGGTGGAATTATATAGTGAGACATAGATATATCTAGCTACCACAGGGGTTGGCAAACCTGACTCGCCATCTGTTTTTGTAAATAAAGTTTTATTAGGACACAGCCAGGCTCATTTGTGTTCTTGCTGTCTGTGGCTACTTTCATGATACAACAATAAAATTGAGTAGCTGTGACAGAAGCAGTACAGTTTTCTAAACCAAAAATAGTTACTATTTGGCCTTTTACAGAGAAGATGTGTCAGCCCCTGATATAGTATCTCAAGGTGGTTTGATTTTTATAGAAACATAAAGAAGGTATTCTGCTTGTCTGTGTTTGGGCTTTGTATGTTACATTTTTAAATGTATATTGCATATTCAACTGGAATACGTGATTGTTTTCACATCTGTGAAGCATAAGAAATAACATTTAGTCTTTCCCCCTCTTAAAACACTTTCATAGCAATAATTGATTAAAACTTACTAAAGGCTCTTTCTGTGCCAGCCAATTTGCCAGGATTTTTACACACATTGCACTGATTAATTCTCACAATACTCTGAGGTAGTTAGTCATATTTTCACTTTTTATGAGGTTACTGAGGCTGAGGCAAGGTAACCTTCTTAAGGTTATGAAGAACCAGAATTCTGACAGGTATGATTGCAAAGCTCAATTCTTTGACCCAACCACTATGCTACACTCTGTGCACAGAATAAAATGTCAATCAAGAAATTTACTCAATTTTACATATGTTTTAAACATCTATGCGATTTTTTCAGAGTTTATATAAATTTTCTTAATCTTCTTAGAAAGTTAGAAGATCCTATGCCTGTCCAAATTAAAAGAGAGAGAGACCATTAATTTACTCATTTTGCAAATACGTATTGAGCCCCTATCCTCCACTATACACTGTGCTGGATCCTAAGGATACACAGCCATAAAAGACATGATCCCTGACCTTACCAAGCTTTTTCCTATTGGAGAGATAAAGAGAAAGGAGAAAAATATGGCAACACATACTGATAAATGGGGATTACACAGGCTTGTGCCAGGTACTAAGGGAAGATGGAAGAATCCCAAAGGCATCTGAGGCTGAAGCTTGATGAATGAGCAGCGATTGACTTGGATGGCAATTTGGACCCTGGAAATGATGTACTTAGAGCTCTCAGTACACAGAAGTGTTTTTGCCCAATTCCTGACTCCGTAAGCTTATGTTTTAGATAGGGAATACAAGTGGGGTGCCTGGGTGGCTCAGTCAGTTGAGCGTCCGACTTCAGCTCAGGTCATGATCTCGCGGTCTGTCAGTTCGAGCCCCACGTCAGGCTCTGTGCGGACAGCTCAGAGCCTGTAGCCTGCTAAGGATTCTGCGTCTCCCTCTCTCTCTGCTCCTCCCCCATTCATGCTCTGTCTCTCTCTGTCTCAAAAATAAATAAAAAACGTTAAAAAATTTTTTTTTAAATAAATAGATAAATAAATAAACATTAAAAAAATTAGATGGGGAATACAAGATAGATCACGTCAAGCACTCACTAACAGCAGAGGACATTATGTAAGGAAGTGCTAAATTGCGTGGAACAGTAGAACAGTACAACAGACATTGCGTGTAGCAGGGAATGGACAGAATCTAGGGTTGTCATCGAGAAGATGAGATGGAAGGTAAATGTTGAAGGTAAACAGAGCGTGGCCAAACAGATAAGAAGGTTAGGGTAGGCTGAGCATCTTCAGTAGCTAACCACAGCAGGTACAGTGTCCATGAGTTCTTGGCTCATGGCCTCAACAAAAACAGGGTGAAAAGAGTGAGGAGCAGAAGTCCTACTGCGAGCTTGGGACAAATATTTAGTTCGTTTTCAGAACTAGGTGGAAGGAATAAGAATATAGTTCTATATATTTATATTTAACCAATAATATTTATATTTAATGAATAATAAGTGGTTTGTGAAGAGTATGACATAATAATTCATTGCATGAGACAAATTAAAAATACCAATCACTATTGAATCCACTACCAAAATAACTGAGAACTTTCACAGAACATATTTCACATCAAAATGAAAAAGCTTCAGTGCTTTAAAAATGAATTTATATCTCAAAATAAATCACTCTGGCTTATTATTCAGTATAGGTAACTACCTAAAACTCTTTATCTGACACTGTGTGAATAAAACTATCTGATTCATCACCACCTCCCTAGCTTCCAATCAAACAGAGGAGGCAAGGTATAAATGAAATTATCACCCAAGCGACCCTCCTATTTAACAAAATAAGGATCTCAAATGAAAGAAGGGTTCATCGATGAGAGCTTATTACAAAGGAAAGTGATCTCAGTGTCGACGAAATTTTTTTCTGATAAAGTGACGTTTGAAAAGGAACTGAAAAACAAATAAATGTTATGTAGGCAAAAGGGAGGTGAGGGGTGGTAAACTGGGCAAGAAGATATCCAAGCTAAAATAGTAGCATGTACAAATGTCTGCAACAGGAAGAAAACAATATTCTAACTGTGTATGAATTTATTTGAAATGTGCAGATAGGCCTAGAGTAGTTATTAATCGTCTCAGTGTCCTACTGTCGAAGCAAAAGTTCAAGTTTTCAAAGAACACATAGTTTTCTTTATTATTCAGATGTAAAATCTGGACCTCTGGCACAAAACAATGTAATAAGGTATAACTTATCTGGAAGTGCTAGTATATTTTAAAAAGTGTGTGTTCCTCGGCCAGAAAACTTCTCCTCTGCTAGAGAACTTTTATTTTCTTTCCACTTGAAGACAGAAGGAAAAATAACTTATAAATCTTAGGTCAGGGGTTAAAATAGAATGGGTCTAAAATTGAACATATACAGTCAGGATTCTTTGATTTAGATCAAATAAACATTTCTTTATAGATTACTACAGTTCTTAAATTACAATCTTCTCCTTTTTATTTTTGCTTTTGTGTAAAAGTTATTCATTTTTGGATATAATTTAGATACCAATTTTATAATTTTAGATATCAACATTTTTTTCTATTTCTCTTAAACTTATGAGGTCAACGTCAGTGTTTTTGGACTTCTATCTTGAGCCTGAACGACTATGTCTGTATATTTAGAAATCAGACATTTATTAAACACAAATCTTGCATGAGGCATTATGCCAGCCACTATGGGGGATACCACCACATTTGCCATCAAGTGGTGCAGAGTCTAGTAGGCAAGCCTCCATTTAAATTGTACATATAATTTAATTAAATTTAATGTATATGTTGCCTATAAAGATCAATATCATATATAAAATAAAATTAGTTGAGAATAAGTGCTTAGGAATTCAGAGAGGTGATCTGCAGTGTTCTGTGTTGAAGGCTTTGTGGATAGGGAAGTACTTAGAGTTGGATCTTGAATTGGATTAAGACACAGAGACAAGAGACCTAATAAATGAACGCTCAGGATTTTAATCCTTGTCTTTTAGATCTGAGTCCATTTTTCTATTTATGTGCTGTATTTTCTTCCTAATGGCACTTTTTAATATTGTGATCATTTTTGATCAAATTCATTTTTGTAAAAAGAATATCTTTGTCGTGTTGTTTGTTTTTCAGGAATCTTAGTTTACACAGAAAATAATAATGAGGAATGGAACACTGAGGGATTAATAAGAGATCAGGTAAAAGTTAAATGAACATGTATTCAGTGCTTTCTTGGCTTGGTTCTTTTCATTCCTCCTCGTCTTATTTTTATGAGACCATCTTTTACAAGGGGCATTAAGATCTGATTCTCATAATAGATCATGATGTAGCTTGCTTGTTTTAATGTGAGGTTTTTAGTGTAAAATTAATTAAAATAATAGGAAAGCACAATCCTGCTTGAACTTATGAATGATTTAGACTTTAAATCAACCAAGATTATTTTATAGGAGACAAGAGTTAATTTTACATATTCTTGATTATCTATATATTTGAGTAAAAGTGAATAGATCACAATTCTGTCAAACTTACCCTCTTCTTGTGAAAACAGCTACATATATGCAGTCTAGTTTCATTGAAGGAAATGGAGAGAGAAATTGGTTTAGAAAAGCAATTTGAGGGGCACCTGGGTTGGGTTCAGTCAGTTGAGTGTCAGTTCAGGTCATGATCTCGCGGTCTGTATTCCGTGGGTTCGAGCTCCATGTTGGGCTCCGTGCTGACAGCTCAGAGCCTGGAGCCTGCTTAGGATTCTGTGTCTCCCTCTCTTGCTGCCACTCCCCAACTCTTGCTCTGTCTCTCTCTCTCAAAATAATAAATAAACATTAATATTTTTTTTAATAAAAATGAAAAAAGAAAAGCAAACTGAGTGGTGCCTGGGTGGCTCAGTCAGTTAAGCGCCACACTTCAGCTTAGGCCGTGACCTCATGGTTCGGGCAGTGGAGCCCAGTGTCCCCTCAGGCTCTGTAATGACAGTACAGAGACTACTTGGGATTCTGTATCTCTCCCTTTCTCTCTCTGCCCCTCCCCCATTAATGCACACGTTCAAAATAAACTTTAAAAATAAACTGGAGGGTATTATGCTAAGTGAAATTAGTCAGAGAAAGACAAAAATCATATGACTTCATTCATATGAGGACTTTAAGAGACAAAACGATGAACATAAGGGAAGGGAAACAAAAATAATATAAAAACAGGGAGGGAGACAAAACAGAAGAGACTAATAAATCTGGAGAACAAACTGAGGGTTGCTGGAGGGGTTGTGGGAGGGGGGATGGGCTAAATGGGAAAGGGGCATTAAGGAATCTACTCCTGAAATCATTGTTTCACTACATGCTAACTAATTTGGATGTAAATTTTTTAAAAAATAAAAAATAAAATTTAAAAAAATAAAAAAATAAACTCTCTCTCAAAATAAACTTAAGAAAAAAGAAAAGCAAACTGAGGCCTACTTACAAGTGTGCTTATTATTTGATAGGTTAAGGCTTGGGGGCAGGAGAGAGATATAGAGAGGGAGAGTCTGTGTTTCCAATTGCAAATTGGCTACAGTTTTAGGAAATTGTGAAAGGACATTAGGAAAACCATGTTTTATCATATGCACATGAGAAAGGATACCAATAAAACAGATAATACTTTACAAAATGATGTCTGTATACAGTGACAATGATAATCATCAGTAAAACATGATTTACTTTTAATCTAATAAAACGTGTTGAGTATATCTTAAAAAGCATGTTATTTTCTTCTTCATTTTATATTAAATATGGACCACTGGATAACAAGTCTCTTGTACTTTCACAAAGCACCTTTCTCCAGTAATTGTGAGGTTTTAACATAAGGTCAGGTAAGGAGAATGAAGTGAAAGAGAGAAGGGTAACAATGAGATCAAATTACATAAAAATCAAATAATCAGTTGTCACACCCTCATATTGTGGTCATTATCTCTCAATTGTCCACATCAACAAAAGACAGTCCTAACAATCAAAATTCATCTCTGCTTAACACCAGGATAAGGATATTATTAGTCCTTAGATTTGCAGTATGTGGAATGCATCAAGAATGTACTTTAAACCTAATAGTGACAAAACTAGTCTTGAAAGAATGATATATGATTAAAGGAAGTTTACTAATTTGTTACTATCTCCTAACTGTAGTTCAATTAATGTAGTTCTCATGTGTCAATGTGAGAATGACCCATTATCTTCATACTTATCTGATGATAATTTTTAAAATATATACTAGAAATTAAACAAATGTTCACTAGGAGCACCTATGTGGCTTAGTCAGTTGAGCGTCCAGCTTTGGCTCATGATTTCTGGGTGTGTGGGTTTGAGCCCCACATTGGGCTCTGTGCTGACAGCTCAGAGCGTGCTTCAGATTCTGTGTGTGTGTGTCTCTCTCTCTCTTTACCCCTCCCCCGCTCATACTCACTCTCTCAAAAGTAAATGAACACTAAAAAAATGTTTAAACAAATGTTCGCTAGACACTAGGGACTATTTAAAAGTTGTATATTACTTCTCTCATTCTCCTGATATTCTTATGACATCTCTAATGTAGTCAGTGTGACCACAACTTTATAAATGAAAAGTGTGAGGCTTAGAGAATTTATCTTGGTCAAAGGAACCAAGCTGGAGAGTCACTGAGCCAGAATATGAACCCAAATCCCCCTGATTACAAATTAAAAATCAACCACATGTTATACTGCCAACCACAGGATGAATCATGAATACCCAATAGCTGTAGAAAGTCCAGTACCTGGATTACAGAACCTTGGAGAACCACTTACTAAGCTATGCTCTCTACCCTTCATGTTATTTATCTGTAATATAGGGTTAATATTAGTACTAAAGTCTCTTAGGGCTAAGGTATTAATTCAGTAATACAGTGCATAGAAGTAGTTTAATTTCTGTTATGCATGGCCCTGAGTTAGTGTGCATTAAAAAATAGCTTTCATTATTATTCTTAGATTCATATATCTGCATTTATAAATGTGAACATCTTAGATGTATGTAGCATGGTAAAGCTTTCAAAGTGTTTTCATGCATAATATACCCATACCTATGTTACTTAACATTTCATGTTTTATTTAATTATGATAGGTTTACCACAGGTAATTCTATGCTTTAGGAATGACATAGAGATTTCAGGTGCTGCAACTCAGCTTTGCTGTTGGGAAAAAAAAAATGCAGACTACTCTCCTTTTTTTTTGCTAGGCTGGCTAGGTCTGAGATTCAGTTCTAAGTGTTTTGCTATTTAGTTTTAGTTACTGCATTTACTCACTTGAAATGCTTGGCTTTCTCTCCACATTTCTGAAGAATCAGCAACCTCTCTGTTTTTGTTCTTCTAACAACTGAATGCATTTCTGGCTTCATGTCATATGCACTTCCCCCATCCTTCAAGAATTTCTCCCTACCAGAATAAATGCGTACCTCTCCCACTTTGGCTACCTTCTTTCTTACCTCATTTGAGGAAGAAATCTCTACAAAAACAGGAAACATCTGATGTTGTGTTTCTTGGAGTTAGGATAGTGTTCTGTGAGTATTCCCTCAATGTTAGGAATATTGCTTTGCCCATAGTTAAGTTCTCAATATATATATTCTTTTTTTTTTTTTTTGCCAAAATTGTTGAGCAGAATCTCAGAATCTATAAGCATTGGACAAACTGTACAAAATGATATCCATGTTCAAGTGACTGGCAATTTTGTTGGTTAAAATTTTATTTTAAACAGCTTTTATTTTGGCTTAAGCCTCTGAGTGATTTTAGGAAAGTTTTGGAAAATACAGAGAAATACAGAGTATTATAACAAATGAACACATACCCATCTCTGTATTCTTACTTTCCTTCATTCCTGAAAATCTCTCTCTCTCCTATTAGTGGACATCTTTCCAATTCAAGTTCTTAAATACTTATTGAAATTTATATATTTATACCTAATGCATAGTACTGGATTATGGATTTTATTATTTACAGTGTTATAAACTATTAATTTTTTTCACCCGACTTTATTTTTGAGATTGGTCATGTTAACACACATAGATCTAGTTCGCTTCAATTGTTACATAGTAATACCTGACTTAAAGATATTACCTTGTGTTTATCTATTCCCTTGTAATGGGAACAAAATGAACAATAATCAACAATGGTAAATTATATATTCTTGTACATGATTCCTTTCCATATAGTTAAGACTATCTCTAAGATAGATACCTTTAAATGGTATTGCCAGATCATGGGGTATGTTTTCAACTATTCTGATGACACATACACCTTTTGTTCACACCCCACATTCATAGAGTCAGAATATTCTAACAGCTGTACTACTGAAGGAAGCACATAAATTAACCTCTTCTTACCACCATCACTGCTGCCATTTTGGTCCAATCTTCCTCTCTTTTTTTTTTTTTTTTTTTAGTATATGTGCTGCCGAAGCGAGCATGAATCTTCTTCTCTTGATAAGATACTGCCAAGTCCTCTAACTGACCTCAGTGTATCTACCCTCCCCCTACAGGCTGTCCCCTACACACTAGCCTCTGAGGTACTTCTGAATTTAATTCAGATCCTATCACTTTTCTGCTCAGAACCGTCAAAGAGTTCCACTCAGAGTAAAAGACAAAGACTTCATAAGGACTTACTCAGAGTAAAAGAAAAAGACCTCATAAGGACTTACAAGTTGCAGATACAATAAAAAAGAGTTTTGTTTCTTTCCTTTTCTGTTTTCCATTGATCTATTTAGGTAGTCTGAGATCTTCCCTGCACATCTACCCCTATTCCTGGGAATGGTAGTCAGGATTATTTCCTCTCACTCTGAGGGTGTAGTATTCTGTGGTCCTGGTTTAAGGGGGGTTTGGTCTCCCCATGGACCCCTAGCTTCTCTCCCTCAGCTCAGCAGGGCAACAAAGCCTAATTTACTTAGATAAGCCAATGTCTCAGAGAGAAGGCAGTTAAATGCTCCTGTGATTTGTTCACTGTTCTGAGTTCCATTCTCCCTAAGAGTACAGTCAGTTTTTCCCACCAATCCTGTCATAGCGCAGACCCCCGAAGTGTTGTTTTGTTTTAATTCAGTAGTATTTGTGCCCTTGACGATTAACTCATATAAATTTCTTCATTGTTAAATTAATACAACATACTCACAATATATTTAAACACCCATAAACTCTTTGTTTCTCCAGAAAAACAAGGGCTTCCTTTTATGAGGAAGAGTGAGCCTATTTTGAACATAATTATCGAATGAGATGTCCTGCTTGCTAAATTATTATCCTTTTAATTGTGATTTCAGTGGTTTCTAGTCCCTCCAAAGGTAGTCAAAACTGAAAATGCTATGGAGTTACTAGATTATTTTTACACAGAAATAAATGAAAACTGGAAAATCTTTCTATTATTTGGACGGTGTAAATAGGCCAGAGCACTCATGGTATATCTGCTTGAATTTCTGATAGTTTTAGAAATACAGTTAATTTAGGACAGAGCAGCAAAATGACCAATGTATGGTAGCCACATAAAGCTAACTTAATAAAATGAATGGTGAGAAATGAATTATCCACTTTAGATTTCTGGTTTAATTTTAAAGCTATAAACACAAAAATGTAAAAACTTCCTTAATTCTTCACTCTAAAAAAAACAATACACAAAATAAGTTTACAGTTTCTTTCCTCACCCTTCCAATCCTATTACTTAGAAAAAACACTTAGAAATTAGTACTATGTCTGGATCCCTCCATGTATGTTTACACCTACTTTTTACAAAACTGAGCTCATGTTACATATCTGTCCCACATGTTACTTTTTTTTTTCATCTTAAGTATTTATCACTGCAAATGCAAATTTTAAATAATTTTAAAAATTGTGACTAGTAACACAGAAATACATTTTTCCTGTATAATTAGAGTAAGATGTATATTGACCTCAGGGAATGTTTAGAAGTGAGAAGTTAGAGCTCTCCAGTGTGGCAACCCAGAGCCACTTTTGACTTATGGGCATGTGAAATGGGGCTAGTTGAAATTGAGAAGCCTTGTAAGAATAAAACATGCACTGGATTGCAAAGAGTTAGCACGAGAAAAGGAATATAAAATAATCTTATCAATGTTATACTGATTATATGTTGAAATTGAAACATCCCAGTACATTAGACAAATGACATATATTATTAAAATTAATTTCCTCTGTTTCTTTTTATTTTAGCAATGTGGCTACTAGATAATTGGAAAGTATATTTGCAGCCCACAGTGTATTTCAACTGAATGGTGCTTGTGTCGGTTTTGGTTGGTTTTATTTCTTTGTATTAATACACTTCTCTCTGAGAAATAAAAATGCAAAGTGAACAAAGAAGTGACTCACTGAACAAACTTACTGACCTAGATGCAGCAAAGAACTTTTCCAAGTGCCCAGGGAACCCACTGTAAATTCCAGAATCAGAAAAGTAGAAGCCTACACAGCTGATGGAATAAATTTCCATACTCCTTCACTTTCTTCCTTATGTGATCCCTACATGATTCTGAGGAACCAGGTAGTGGAACAGATATACAAAGGCTATGCAGTTGGGAATTTCTGTACTTTACTTTTATGCAAAAAAGATGAATAACAAATAAGAAAACATCAGTGCTATGGTCTAAATGTCTGTGTCCCCATCAAATTCCTATATGTTGAAATCGTAACCCACAAAGATGATAGTATTAGGAAGGGAGACCTTATTAATTATGTCCTTATAGAAGAGACCCAGACATACCTTGCCCCTTTCATCATATGAGGACACAGCAAGAGGTCAAAGGCTATAAACAGAAAGATGGTACTTACCAGACTATGATCGTGCTGGTGCCTTCATCTTGGACTTCCTGGACTTCCTGGCCTCCAGAACTGTGAGAAATAAATTTCTGTTGTTTATAAGCTACCCAGTCTGTAGTATTTTGTTACACTAGCCCAAATAGACTAAGCTAATCAGTATTCATTAAAACCAAAATCTGCTTTTGGGTGATGCATAAATTGAATACAGTTTTCTAACTGTATGAATTCTAAGCTGGAGTTCCTTCTGAATCAAAGAAAAATCCCAAATAATTATGATTCCATTTTAATTATGAAATAGCTTACTCTAAATATTGAAAATTAATAATCCAAGAATTGATATACAAAATTTCCTCAGCAGAGAGAATATTCAGTTCAGTAGTTTACCTTGTTTTCAAACATGCTGAATAATAGATATGTTTGTATAAGAATATTTTAAAATTTCGGTTTGGGTCGCAGCACTGTGGTTTAAGGAGCACTAACAAATATGATAATCAAGGTATTTGAAGCCTTAGCTCTAACTGGTTACATGGCCTTTTACAAGTTAATTACTTTTTGGATCTCTCTACACCTCAGCTGTAAAAGTCACGTTTGCAGCAGGGCAGCAAAAATGATGCAGTGTTGTTTTTTTTTTTTAAGTTTATTTATTTAGTTTTAAGAGAGAGAGAGAGAGAGAATAAGTGGGAGAGGGCCAGAGATAGAGGGAGAGAGAGAGAATCCCAAGCAGGCTCCTCACTGACAGCACAGAGCCCAATGTGGGGTTCGAACTCACAAACTAGGAGATCAAAACCCGAGGTGAAACCAAGACTTGGACGCTCAACCAACTGAGCAACCCAGGCTCCCCTAAAATGCTGTACTTTTATTTTGAAATGCCCTCTGCTACAACCCTCCAAGAAATTCTTAAAGACTTCTTAAAGAAATTTAACTGAGATTATAAAGTGTAGAGAAGGAAGAAGACACAGTTAACACTCAAGTCTCCTCATCCAGAGATGTTGCCAGGGAATTTTCAGGGATTCCAAAGGATTCTGTTTTGAGAGTTTTTGTACTGTGCTTATCTTACTGGGAGAGTGAGCTCCCTGAGTATCAAGTGAAAGTTGAGCACTGAATGAAATATATGTTGTTTGCCATTCCTAACAGCGACATATCTTTGAATTCAGATTATCAATTTAAATTATGACAAACCTGACTATTCTGTTTTGTTATTATAAATACCACGAAAGGTATGCACCCTCATCTGCCCATCCTACACTTCTTTCCCCAGCTTATTCTAGGTCTCCAAGCCCATCCCATAGACCTGCTGAAGGGACAACTTTTAGGCAGCAATGTTGGGCACGTGACACTTCATACTCAGTCTAAGCTGAGTGGACCTGGAATAGATCTAACTCAAAGGCAACCAAATAACAGGTCAACCAATGATTTATGCTGTGATGTGATTCAGAAATATGAATTGAGCCTACCAACTTTCTTCTCTTGGCAATGTGAGCCAAGAATTGATAAAAGAATGAGCTGATTTCCAATCAGAAATGCACCTGGAAAACCAAAAAGAAGAAATGAGCTCTGAAGTGAGGTTGAGAATAGAGATGATTTGTTTAAAAAAGTGAATAGATCAGATGAAAAAAAACAGGAAGATTCCATGACAGAAACATTAGCTGTGATCAATTTTATTTTTAGTAATTTTTTTGTTGTTGTTCTATTACATTCAAACCCAGAAATACTTAACTAAATTATACACTACCAATTACTCTGTTCATTAATGATTGCACTATTGGAAAAGACTGCATATACACTGGATGTGACACTGTCTCTTACCACAGGTGTTTGCAGTTGCCATTCTAAAATGGGGACATTAAAAACTTATCATGGTATTATGCTAAGTGAAATAACTCAGTCAGAGAAAGACTGATACCATATGTTTTCACTCATATGTGGATCTTGAGAAAATTAACAGAAGACCATGGGGGAGGAGAAGGGGAAAAAACTGTTGCAGAGGGAGGGAGACAAACCATAAGAGGCTCTTAAATACTGAGAACAAAATGAGGGTTGATGGGGGTGGAGGAGAGGGGAAAGTGGGTGATGGGCATTGAGGAGGGTACTTGGGATGAGCACTGGGTGTTGTATGGAAACCAATTTGACAATAAATTATGTTAAAAATAAATTATGTATAATTGAGAATATTTTTAAAAAGTTATCATGGGATTCCACTGGGAATCAAATAAATAATATAGGCAAAGAATCTTTTGACTGGTGGATAAAAGGCTTTTAGAATATATTGAGTTCTCAAACAACCATCTTGTTAAATACCTGGCTTTTCACTGGGATGCATTTTGCCAGTGCACTTTAACTTGAAAAGGAAGCTAAGTTCTGAGTCTATAGAATAAGAGAAATAAGCTGAACATACAAACCATTATATTTTAAAAGATCATGAATTTTTAAAGAAATCAGGTGTTGGCTAAAACTGTTTTTCTTTTCCTTTTTTACAACGTAACAGCTGAAATCCTCTAATGCAAATGAACTTCAACTACAACGAAGTAAGTGACATTACACCAAGTGGAAAACAAAGCCTGTCTGTGTCACCACATTCATCAGTTAACTTTTGATTATGTCTAATAATTTTGTATGAAAAAAATCAGCATGTGAGAATCATAGAATATAACCAGAAATACAGTCTATACTAGACGAAAATTTATTACTCAGGGGCTTTAGTGGTTCTATTGGTCAAAATAAATGCATTAATAAATTACCTAAATTAAGCTTTTATGGGTGTCCCCAAATAGTTTTTGACTGAAGGAGTAATGTGGTTGAGTCCTGCTTGAGACAGTAATTATAAATATCCTTGAAACATTCATATGTTCCCACCAAAGGTATAGGGTGTAATATGAAGAGTTAAACATGACTGGACACATCAGAACGTAAAGCAGGCAGGACCTTCAGGATAATGCCATAGTAAATGCTCTGGGGACCAAAACAGTTTAGATGTGGCTGTTGATGCTAATACCCTTCATGCTCATAAATTCAGAAAAGAAATCCCGATATGAACTAGGGTTTGTTTGTTTATTTGTTTGTTGGCATAAGAAAATAGGAGAGAGAGAGAGAGACTGGGAATTGGTGCACGTCTACAAAAAATGACATTATGAGACTTTCACCTTCTCTTACTTTATCATTAGACTAGGGCTGATTCATAAACAACCTCTTGAGGTGCCCACTGTCTTAAATAAAATGAATTTGGACTAAATGTAGTTTGGCTGATAAAGCAGTATTGAGATAAGAATCATGCTTGCACTTGTGTATTATTCCCAAGATGCCAACTAAACCAGATAGTTGGGAGAGAAAAGGGAAATGAGCTTATCCTTAAGTATGTTATGAGATAAACTTTCAACAAATTATACTCAATAGAAAAGTAGAGAAACATGAGAATCATATAACAGAGCACACTAAAAATCCGTCCAAATCCAAAAAGTTTCACGTACGGGGAACATTTCAAACGGTATAAATGGTACATGTGCATTCTGCTTATTCTATAATCATGAAATAAACAGACACATGCGTTTTCCATATCATGGTGTGCTTAATAAGCAGTGATCTGTCAGCGTCACTTTAAAAGTCTAGTTGAACAGACTGGATCCCTATCTTACAAATGCTTACAAATAGAGGGAGATAATCACTGACATGCTTAAGCTCCACTGTATCCATCTTTCAGACTGATGTCACATGGTAACCGTCTGTCAGGGAGGGAGAATGCTTCTCTGAAGTGACCACACCACAGGTCATTCACAACAGAGCTCAGAAACATCTACTCAATATAGTTAATGTTTGATTTACATTTAAAATGGTTTTTTTTTTTATTACAAAACAATCACTGAGAATTAAATAACCAAATTCCAATGAATACCAAATTAAATGCCAAATCAATTAAGGTATAATCAAAGACTGAAATAACCTTAGGAGAAAGAGCAAAGATAACAACAGCATATGGGATTTAATGTACTTCTTTTCATAAACATGCTTGTCCTCCAACCTCATTAATTTAATCGTTGCTCTGGCACCCAGCCCAACGTTAAGCACAATCTTTGAACAGTTGTCTGCAGCTGTGTGAGAGCTCTAGGCTGATGGTGACATGGAATATCACTAGGTGTTGGAATTCACAAACCAATTAAGATTAGTACAGGTTCACATCTCCCTATCTCCAAGGGTTCATTCCTTCTCATTTTTAAAGAGTATCCATCTTATTATTTAGCATCCTTAATATTAAAACAACAACAACAATGATCCCTGTGCTTCTAAAAGTAGAGAAATATTAGATTGTTCTGTTGAAGTAACATTTTTATTCCCGTTACATGGCAACTTTTCGGGAGTATGAGTAACTAATTTTCTCTTTTGGAAAACCTTAAAAGAGACTTACAAAAAGTTAAGGGCTCAGTATTATATTTGAAGCTGGCATGAAAACACTTAAACTCTATGGTCACTTAAAATAAGACTGACTCTGAATGTTAACCAAGGACCTTGTCCAGATGATTTCACTTCTTGGATAAATGTGCTATTAGTAATAAACTTTCTAACTCTTAGGCTGGAATCTTAATGTACTGATTCCTTTTTCTTATAGCACATTTTAGTTGTTCAGTTTATATGCATTATGAAGAATAATGAAACCTTTATATATTTTTTTTTAATTTGGAAAAATGTGTATTACTTTACATCACATTTGATTTCTCAAATGAATTACTGTGGCCCTTTGAAAAAATTCTGAAAATACGTCTTTGGAGTCTACTATATTAGTCATGTATTCTGGTATTCTTTATTTTTATTTTTTTTTGACAATAACCAAATTACCTAATGTCATTTCAGGTTCATCCTATTCCATTTACACATGTACACAGAGCTGGGGTAATTCACTTATGTAGTTCAACATCTTCCTTGTTGCAGATGGTAAGTGTGCAGATTTCTCCCTCAAGGAAAGAAAATCTTTCATAAAATAATTGCATATTCTGCTCATTTTTTTTCTCTTTGCTGATGCTTTTGTATTATTACACCCTGTCAGATTAGTAATTAGCATGCAGTCTCCATATCACATAAGTGCATTTTCCCTGCTTTCATAAAAGCCCCATTAGCAACTCACAGCATATAATAACTGTAGATGGCAAAGAAAGAGGAAATAAATAACAGGAATAACTGTAAGAGCAAGTGCAGCATTAGGTTGGTGCATTTCTTTTGATCATGGGGTTGAGTTGCAACTCTTCCTGAAGAGTATGCTGGCACCTAGAACTGGTATGTGACCTTTGAAATTAATTTTTTCTTATTCCTATTTGAATAAATAATTGAATTAACAGCCTTGGTTATAATTTGAAGTAGAAAACTGGCTGAGGAAGGAGAATATCCTATAAAAAATCTACTTAAAAGGAAAAACAAATAATGAAAGGTTAATTCACAGATGCACATTAAGTGAGACCTAAGGACCAACAAACCTAAAACAGTAGTTTTTGCCCACTAGTACCAGACTGAGATTATATACATTGAAGATGAAATTACACGAGGGTTAACTAACAAATAGTCCTATTTGGGGGAAAAGTTAGTCTCCTTGGATATATTTTTCAAAGGGAAAATGATTCAATAAGCAATAACCAAGGTGAAACTATTCTGTGAAATTCCTTCACTAAAACTGTGGAACTGGACTGGTTACATAATTTGTAGATCGAAGTACAAAATGAAAATGCAAAGTCACTTGTTCAAATTAAGATTTTCAAAATGACAATAGAACAGCCTTAAACCAAGAAGGGGACCTTTCTAAGTGTGGGGACCTGTGAAACACTCATGTCACATACCTATGAAGCTGGCCTTGCTTCTGAAAGGCAGATTCCACCAGACTGACCTGAGGCTACTCTCAAATGAAGCCAGCAATGAAAGCAAGAACTCAAAGTCGCATCTTGATTCTGATCCTGGCTCCACTGCCCAAGTGTGACCTTCAGCAAGTTATTCATCTAAGCCTCAGTTTCTTCACCCCCAAAACTGATATCACAATGCATAAAGAACACCTTTTAAAGTGCTCACTGTATAGTAAGTACCCAGTAAATGCTGTTTGTCTAACATAGCACTAACATCTAGTATCTAATGATCAAATATCACAACTCATCGAGTTTAAGACAGAAAATAGTTTGCACCTGGATATTTGTTTCTTTTACTTGTCATCCTTACTGATGTTTTGCCTAAATTTAGTTTGGTAATATAAGAAAGAAGTACTGTTTAGTTAACATTTGCATGTTTTCTTTTTATGGAAATATCCATTCACAATATAAGTTAACTTATACAGCTAACTTATGCAGTGTTAAACTTATACAGTCTTAAACTTATACAGTGTTGTATGTCAATTATATCTCAATAAAACTGGATGAAATAAATCCAAATAAAGCTAATAAGAGTTGAGTGTATTCTTTTTTATTTAATTAATAACATCTAAAAATAACTATCACCCAGGACTATGTTAAGTAGCAAAATATGGTAAGTGCCTTGGAGCAGTTATCTGAATTGTTGAGATTTCACAAACGAAGTGATTCCCCTTGGACATCATACTTATTTCATATTACCAGTGTTAGTGGTGCTGATCATTATAATTACTAACAACCACAGTTACAGCTAAAATTATGACATATTGACCATCGATACAAAGCAAATGACCACACTCCTTCAATTCTAACAAACTACAATTATAACACACAAAGTACAGACTGAATAAAAGCCTTTTGATGGAGAAAAAATAACTAAAACCCTACCATATTGTAGGTACATGTGAATTCTAAGATCCATTCTAGTTTCTAAAATATTGAAATATTTTATATGCATGCTAGTAATGAATATTTTATTCACATTATGATCTCATCACAAAAGTTTATTCATTTATTTTCTCACTGAAGGGGATATATATGTTATATATACATAATGTGTGTATATACATATATATATGTAATGTAAAATACATTAACATTCTCATGACTATGAAGATAGAAATTATTCATTCCTTCATTAGTTCATTCCACAAATATTTACTAAGCACTTTCTATGTGTCAGGCACTATTTTAGTGAGATTTTTATTTATTTTATTGGCATTAAAAAAATGAACAAACCACACAAAATTTTCTACCTCCATGGAGTTTACATTCTACAGGGGAAGATTTTCAATAAGCAAAATGAATAAGTACATATAAACTAAAAAAGATAATGCTAAGCTCTCTGAAGAAATGTTTTTCTTAAATGAAGATTTGGAGTTTGGAAATTTGTGACTTAAAACAGGTGGTCAAAGATTATATAACTTAGAATTCTTCCTTTGATATTCTAATACAAATGGTGACTCATTTGTACTAAGACCTAGATTGAATATAATCGTGATTTTTTTGTTTGTTTGTTTGATTGCTATCTACTAGGAGTCCTTCATTATGCTAGGCATTTGAAAAATGTTATTAACTACTAAAAAATATTGATTCTAGGGGTGCGTGGATGGGTCAGTTGGTTAAGTATCTGACTTTTGCCTGTGGTTCAGGTCCTGATCTCACAGTTCATGAGCTAGAGCCCAGCATTGGGCTCTGCGCTGATAGCACGAAGCCTGCTTGGGATTCTACCTCCCCTTTTCTCTCTGTCCCTCCTCTGCATGTGCATGCACTATTGCTCTCTCTCTCTCTCAAAATAAATAAACCTTTTTTTTAAAAATTATTCTACATTTTAAAATGTGGATTTTCTAGTTTGAGAATAAAGAAAAATAGATCTGAAAACATGATACAAGATAATTTCATATTTTAAGTGCTAAATTATATGGTAGATACATAAGTATAGACCATGTTGAGAGAAAAATATTGGTAATTCATAGTAAATTCGTGAAGACTCATCTCTTCCTCAAGTTAGGAAGACATCTAGTAATTAGGTATGTGTTGAGTGTGTGTGTGTGTGTGTGTGTGTGTGTGTGTGTGAGAGAGAGAGAGAGAGAGAGAGAGAGTGTGTGTGTTTGTGTCCTACCCAGTAAATATTGAGAATTTCCAGGAATTGCTTACTTTTAATCACAACACCTTTTATGGGATGTGGGACCATACAGTCAATAAAAGGTGGTAAGATGAAAGGCACTCTTTCATTCCTTCAATCCATCTTTCAAAGGGAGGGGGGAGCTTTTATAAGGAGGTGGCTCTTACTTTTAAGCAAATTGTAATTATTTCTGAAAATTTTGTTATTTCTATAAAACTCTGCTCATACATGAACAAATTCATACCTACATTATCCCAAATCACTAGGTACACTATCTAAAACCTTTAATGAAAGGAGACTTTTTGTTAGGGTTTTGCTACAGATTGTATTGTTTCTTGTTGAAATGTACTGTAATGAATACATTATAAAGGTCTGTAATTTAACCTTGGAGGAAAATAACTTCTAGAAAGAATACTAAATTGTTGAACATTTCAGGAGAGTAGGACAATAGACAGTATTCACTCTAATATCCATAGCTTAAGGTTGAAAGTTTACTATGAATTTCATTTTGTTTTATTGGTTTGTTCTCAAAAACCACTTTAAGTACACTTATACCAAACATCCACATTTGGATACTATGATCTAATTATCTATATCATACTGACTGTGTTGAACCAGATACAAATTATTTTTTTACCCCACAGAACTCCAAGTTCTAATTAAAATTGAGAGACTAAGAGAAAAATTACCAGGTGTACTCACAACTGCAAAGAAAAGACCTCCCCCCCCCCCCCCCCATTCCCGAAACCAGCCAGGGCGTGCCCGGTTGTAGTCTGACATAAAGGCGGGAACCAATCAAGTTCTGCTGAGTGGTTTGAAATAAAGGCGGGAACCAATCAAGTTCTGCTGAGTGTTCAAATTTAAATGTCAACCAACAACAGCTCTGTAACCTCTAAAAAAATCCCTAACTTGTTTGTGCCTGTCTATAAAAGAAGCTGTAAGATCCTTGCTTGGGGCCTCTTAGCGTCACCGGCAATGAGTGCGCAGAGGACCAGGTTCGAACCTGTAATAAACGACCCTTGCCACTTGGCTTTGACTCTGGACTCTGGTGGTTTGTTTTCGGGGGGTCTCTCGAATCGGGGCATATCAAAATTAGACCACACTAGTAAGGTATCATAGTCGCAACAGTTCACATTCTTACAATTGTATTTTAAAAACTCAGGTAGAGTAAAAATACCGTTTCAGTGAGAGAAATCTCATTAATTTTTATTGAAAGAGTAGGTCAGATTTTTGGTATTATATAGGTGAATAATATAACCTTGGAAATACTGAAATGATTTAAATGATTCATAGCTATTAATTTTCATCTAGCAGATTTTTGAGGGATTTCATGATAAAATATATTTTTATAATAGACTTATTCATTAAATGGTATTTGCATGATTAAATAGATAAATTACAATAAATGGAGAAGATGGTATTCTCTGAAAAAAGGAAGCTAACTATTAGACAAAATATTTTGTTTTCTGTGTTTGAAATAATAAATGTTAAGGTTCCTCATTTTTTGAGTGAATACATCATAGACTCCTTTTTAGTTCATTCATATTCTACCTACTTTCTGTCAGCCAGTCACTGTTTTAGGCTCTGGGCTGTAGGGACATAGCCATTAATAAAATTTAAACATCTTTGCTTTCCTACAGCATATATTCTGGTAGGAAAGACAGATCGTAGATCAATAAAAACATAAATTATTAAAATGTCAAATAGTGGTAAGTATTACAAAGAGAAGCAGAGTAAGAGGACGGGGTTGATGAAACAGAAGCACTATTGCAGGGAGGGTGGCCAAGGAAGGTATTTCAGTGGAGAGGATATATTGTCAGAAACCCAGAAGATACAACTTTGGAAGCTATTTGAAGATCTGAGAAAAACTTCTAGAAGAGGAAACGAGTACAAAGATCCTGGGTCAGGAATGAACTTGGTGCCTTTGAAAGGCAAGAAGATCAAAGTGATGAGTCTAGTGTACAAAGAAGAAAAGCAGGAGACTGGGTCAGAGAAGTCAGGGGTCGACTCAGGGAAGGCCATGTAGGCTGTGGTGAGGAGTTGTTTCTTCCAAGTGCAACAGCAGAAAGTGAGCAGTGTTGAATAGGATTCTGATGTGGTTTATATGTAGTTTAAAAAAGAATGCTCTACTTTCTGCAGGGCAAGGATTAAAGAAGGGAAACAAGGTTGTTGCTGGACTATAGGCAAATGATGAAATGGCATGCATTATAGTACTTAGGGTGCTAATAGCTCGGGTGCTTAGATATAGTACATTACTATGCTGCTCAGAAATCCCTGTGTCTCTTTCTGTATCAGGGAGAGGGAGATAAATGTGTCTGATGATGTTGGGTATGCCCAAAGAAACTCACTTAAATGATATGAATAGAAAGAAACAATCATATATCAAGGTTAATCACTGGCCTTTTAGGGAGTTACAAAACTCACAATTAGTTGAGCATAGCATTTGAATAAGGTACTAAGAAGGAAAAAATGTCCAAGAAGGAATATTTTGAATGGTGTTCATTTATTTCTGTTGTCCCAGGAAAAGAAAGTAGATATACTGTATAAACAGATAACTAGAGATTAAGCCCATAGATGTATATTAAAAAAAGAAAAAGGAAAAAGAAAAGCTTGTAATCACTGCCCTAGTGACTATGTATTTATCATCCCCTAAACAGCATCCATGTGAAATAATAATGGCATAAAAATGGTGTCTACATTTATGACTGTCAGGCCCTAGACATTCTGTTAGGTGATTTGCTTTATCTCATTTCCTCCTCTCCTCACTCTGTGATGTGGACGTTATTATTACCCATGTGTCTCAAGTTGAGGACATTCAGGCACAGAATGTTTACGAAAGTTGCCTACCCTAACTCACCAAGCCATTAACTGGTAAAGCTGGGGATCAAGCCAAGATCTGTATACTGTGTACTAATACTGGTTAATTTAGTGAACCTACTTTCTCGTTATATGATAAAAATAAGCAGCTGATGAACACTCTTCCTGTTCCACTGGTTATTTTGAAATATAGACACAGTGTCTTTTTGGTAACAGCATGCAGCAGTCAGACAGCTTACAAAACATATACATCCCGGCAAAGACGTACACTGACCATTTTAAAGTCGGTGAGTCAATACAACCACCAAGGACGTAAATACACCAAGTGACAGCATAATTAATCCTCTGTACACAATCAATGAGGAATAGTAATGTTTCTTGGCAAATGGAATATAGTAGAATGAGCCTGAATTTTCCCTGAGCACAGATGTTGAGTTGCTATTCAATGAATCCTCCCTGGAGGAGATTGTAACAAATACACGAAACCCCTCAAGGACAGCAAGGGTTGTAAATTGTGAGCTATAAAGATAATAATATAAATATTGTGCCAACATTTATAATTTATTTGCTGGACTCACAGGTGAGAAATAGGGGTTAGCTGGCAGGTCTAATTTGAACCAGTGTTGGCAAACCCATGCCTCACACTAAATCATTGCTTTCTGTGTTTTCTTTAGCTTAAAAATATATAATAAAGTTCCAACAAAGCTACTTCCTTTGGACAAATGAAGCTGTGGACACAGATTTGCAATGTTACATTATAAAGTTACTGGAGGGCTAGTATACGGACAGTTTTTCTTCAAAACTTGTAGTGGGGAACTTTATGCAGTTAGAATACACTGGGTGAAGGCATAAAAGCATAAGAGAATTTTTCTTTAAACATGCAAAATTGCATAGTTTTGTTTAATTTGGTCGAAACTCATCATTGGGAAGTCAAAAGCACTAACTGAAGAAGGACATCACTGTGATAGGAAGGGGTCATGAAAAGAACACAGAATTGAATAATTCAATACATTTTTATTTAATAAATTGGATAGTTTATATTAAAAAAAAAAGAAGAACATACCTCAAAAGGTTTTTTGCCTGGTTTCAGCTGTGTCTTAAACTAGTCATTTTGGGCAAATCAGATAGTCCTCAAGGGCCTGTAGATAGTTTAAACAGTGCCTGCTACTTCCAACACATGAATAAAAAGTGAGATGTGTCTGGAGCGTCTAGGTGGCTCAGTTGGTTAAGCATATGATGACTTCAGCTCAGGTTATGATCTCACAGTTCTCATCAGGCTCTCTGCTGTCAGCACAGACCCTGCTTCTGACCCTCTGTCCCCCTTTTTATGCCCCTCCCCTGCTTGTTCTCGTTCTCTCTCTCTCTCCGTCTGTCTCTCTCTCTCTCAAAATAAAAACTAAACTTAAAAAAAGTGAGGTGTGCCTAAGAGAAGGGCAGTATTACTTTGTCTTCAGTGGTGCCCTCCAGTTCCTAGCTGGGCAGCATTGGTAAGCTTTTCAGCCTCCATGTACCCAAGTTATCCCATCTTGCCAATGAGGGTAATAAAACTTACATTTGATATTCTTTTGAGGATTACTGAAAATATCGTGATGCTTGTCAACTTCTTAGTACTGTACCTTAGAGAAAGCAAGAGCTTCATCACTGATAGCATTCTACATTTTCTAAAGATCACACAAGGTAATAAACCTTCAGTAAATGTTTATTGAATAAAGGAAGAAGTATGGTCAGAAGTGCCACTGGATCTCACTAGTTTTCTGTTTAGAACTAGTTTGCTAGAGTTTGTAGGTGTGTACAAACTGATGATATGATCAGGAAGGCACAAAAAACAAATGTGCTATTTCTGTCTGAGGAAATTGGGCAAGCATACATGGAAATGTTTAAGGACTACCCTATCAAATGCACAGGCTTTTGTGAAGCAGACATGACAACACCACACTCCGTAAGCAAAGGGTAAGAGTGGTGGAAATATAAAGTCTATTTAGAGACCCCCTAAGAGTTAATGGATAATTAAGTGAAAGGATGTGTTAGGGAGTGGAAAGAAAGGGCAAGGAGAGCAGCAGAAGAGGTAAGAAATGAAGTTTATCATTTTTAAGTAATAAAAGCTTCCCGGAACATGGTGTTAAATAAATTACTATTTATTTATTTATTTATTTATTTATTTATTTATTTATTTTTGGAGGAAGAGTTCAAGAAATTTGAATGTAAAATAAAAAGTCACCAAGAAAACATATTTCCCTTTGACTATCAATAATCATTGGCTTACTGTTTCAGTCCTGGCCAATTTCATCTCTTATCTCTCACCGTAGGATGTTTTCTCTCCTAGATTCTATACACAAAGCTCTTGAAAGGAAGACCATCTTGTCCTGATAAAATGATCAAGGACAGTCTTTTTGGGAATATTAATCTGGAGATGTGTCAGGTCAAGTGAACAAATTGGAAAGAAAAGGGGAGACCAGTGGTTAAGTGGCAAAGGTCTCAGCCAGTGTGATTACCTTACCTTACTGGAAATAAAATGAAACATGGTGTTGGGCGGCCGGGGCGGGGGGGGGGGGTAGCTAAATATTGAACACATTTAGTAGGAACATGCTTTCTCATTTTCTTTCATGATTAATTGAAAAACGTGGTAACTTGAAGTATGGATGGTCAATTTCAACCATCTCTATGATTATAGCTATGCTACTACTCATAGAGGGTGGTAACATTGCTGAGTATCTAAAAGAAAATCTTTCAAGCTGAAAATCTAAAATTTTCTTAAAGTTTTAATATACCAGAATTCTCAATAATTAAATAACATCATATGTTTTCTATCTGGGGTTAAAAAATTGGTTCTGAGTATTCTCAGAGCACAAACTGCAATATTAGAAAATTAGTTCCATAGAAATCATTTCTTTTTCTCATGTTTTGAAATAAAAATTAATCTCTAAAATACTTAAAAGCTATAAAAGACAGGGCCTTCCCTTTTCAAATGACTGTAAATTGTGTATATATTTCAGCTTTGGGCCATATCTTTTAGGCAACATGTGTATTTATCTCAGATCCTCACTTTTTGAGTAGAGAATCCTGCTGGCAAATTAACAATAGAATGTTAGAGAAAGGTTATAACAGTTTAAACATCAGTTTGTCTGCATTTATCCAACTCAGTAATCTCTACTGTGGATATATTAGATTTGTTTGTATTTTTTAAATCTCATTACAACTTTTTGAAAACAGGAAATTGCTTCTACTATGAAAGATCAATGTGCTCTTGACTCCGGCATTTTCAACAATGGCTTATCTATGCTGATGTAGTAATGGAGATCGGGCGGATATGAGAATGAGTTTGGGTTCTCTAACAGGCTTTGAAAGAAAGTCACTCAGCAGAAAAACCACAATAATTATGAATTCTTAAACTTAATGATGCTTATCCAACCAGATTATTCAACTGCCCAAAGAAGCAAACTCTCAGGTTCATACCTACTTGTGTTGCAAATTTATTTTTTTGAGGGAGAGGGGGAAAGGAAGAGGATTTGTAAGATCATGATTAATAGATTTAATTTAGAGAAAACTGTATTATATCATGCCTTGTAATTAGAAATGGAAAAAAAGTCTTGGAAATTTGGCCCAAAACATAAGCCAAACCATTTCAAACTGGAAATGATTCCAGAAATGTAAGCCTAGGATTTTTGTTTTGTTTCATCTTGGTCAGAAACAGCATGGGATCAATTAGATAAAATTTTGTTTCTCATTAGAGCCAGTTAACCTATTCACAAAATAAACATCATGATATGGCCAAGTATGCTGCAAATTTGTGTCTTCTGCCTAAACCGTTCACTATGACTTTTGATCCACTTATACTGCCCAAATTACTATTCTTAATTCTTTATCTTCCTTTCTAAAAACTCTCATCCATTTCTAGGATTTAGTGCCAAACTTCAAAGTTCTATTTCTAGCTGTCTACTGAATTCCACCTAGGAGTTCCACAGGCAACTCAAACCGAACAAAGCATTTACCTATCCCCTAATAAAAATTCTCTTATTTTTAGCTTGATTTCTAGTGCAACTTATCACCAAGCCTGAATTTATTGAAGCTCTCCTCTCTAATTATTCACCTACAAATTATACCCAAAGAATTTTCTTCAGAAACTTTTTCCCAAGTTGGGGCAACCCCCTCCTGTTGAGGCTTTCACTGATTTTCAGTAAAATCACAGGAATTCTCATGCTTAACTGCTTCTTTCTGCTATCAATCCTCTACTACCTTGATGAAGTGGTCTTGACAAATTTCAATGTTATCCCATTATTCACTCCCTGGAATCCTTTGATGACTCCGATTGCCTTCAGGATAAAGCATCAAGTTCTTAGTATGACTACCAGGCTCTTAATGAATTGGCAATAATGTTCAATTGCCAAATCTCCCAATTCCTTCCATCTTCAGACCTACTTCTCATTTCCCAGAAAGTTTTTTTGTTTGTTTGTTTTGTTTTGTTTTGTTTTCTAGTTTTGGTTTTGTAAATAAATTCTGTATACATTACATTAAGATACTTACCATTACCTCAATATACTGAATCTAAATTCTAACTTTTTTTCTATCATACAAGGGGCATTAAAGCAGCATTAACAAAATAATAGTCAAAAATTTGCATGACTACCCCAAGTTCCACTTTTTTTCTAATCTCTTCTTGTTCTTATATATGAACAAAAGCATTTTTTAAAGATTATTATAGGTATAAAATGGGTAACATTTTGTAATTTTTAATATTTAACTCTAGGATTTCTTTTCTGCAGTTAACATTCTGTTGAATTCTTATTCACATCTTGAAGGACCCTGGTTCTCTTGTTATCGTTACCAATGTAAAGGCTTCCTTGACTTGTTTGGGGATTATACCTAGAAATTTTAATACTCCTTTCTTAGTAATTGATAGAAAAGTAGACAGTAAATCAGTAAGTATATGAAAGGCTTAATCAGCACTACCAACCATTTTTGACCCACTGACAACTATAAAATGCTCCATTCAATAAGAGCAGAATACATATTCTTTTCAAGTGTACACAGAATATTCATCAAGACAGGCCACATTCTGGGCCATAAAACAAGTCTTAATACAT
This sequence comes from Panthera uncia, assembly GCF_023721935.1. NCBI lineage: Eukaryota > Metazoa > Chordata > Mammalia > Carnivora > Felidae > Panthera > Panthera uncia. The sequence goes on from NW_026057577.1 coordinate 98,518,693, forward strand.
TTAAGAAGACTGAAATCATACAAAATATGTTATCTGAGTGTAAGGGAGTGAAATGAGAATTCAACAACAAAAAGATTTTTGGAAAATCTCCAAACTATTAGGAAATTAAATGCTTTATGAATAATGGGTCAAGGCATAAATCAAAAGGAAAATTAGAATATATTTTGAAACAGGGGCACCTGGGTGCCTCAGTCAGTTAAGCATCCAACTTTGGCTCAGGTCATGATCTCACAGTTTGTGAGTTCAAGCCCTGCATTGGGCTCTGTGCTGACAGCTCAGAGCCTGGAGCCCGCTTGGAATTCTGTGTCTCCCTCTCTCTCTACCCCTCTCCTGCTCATCCTCTGTCTCTCTTTCTCAAAAATAAATAAAAATTAAAATTTTTTTTATTTAAAAAAAGAATATATTTTGAAACAAACAAAAATTAAAACATAAAATATCAGAACTTGAGGAGTGTAGTAAAAGCAGGGCACAGAAAGAAATACATAACAGTAAACATTTATACAAATCTTCCTTGACAGATGATGGGGTTACATCCCAATAAACCCACCCTAAATTAAAAAAAAAATGTTAATGCTTATTTTACTTCTGAGGGAGTGAAAGAGAGAGCATGAGCAGGGGAGGCTCAGAGAGGGAGACACAGAATCCAAAGAACGCTCCAAGCTGTCAGCACAGAGCCTGACATAGGGCTCAAATCCACGAACCATGAGATCATGACCTGAGCCAAAGTCGGACACTTAACTGACTGATCCACCCAGGCACCCCTAAACCAAGCCTACATTTAAAATATTGTTGGGGAGCCTGGGTGGCTCAGTCGGTTAAGCAAGCGACTTCGGCTCAGGTCATGATCTTGTGGTCCGTGAGTTGGAGCCCCGCGTCGGGCTCTGTGCTGATAGCTCAGAGCCTGGAGCGCATTTCAGATTCTGTGTCTCCCTCTCTCTGACCCTCCCCCATTCATGCTCTGTCTCTCTCTGTCTCAAAAATAAATAAACATTAAAAAAAGATTTTTTAAATATTGTTAAGCCCAAATTCATTTAATACACCTGACCTACAAAGCTTAGCCTAATCTACCTTAACTGTGCTCAGAACGCTTACATTAGCCTACAGATGGACAAAATCATCGAACACAATGTCTATTTTACACTAGTGTTGAATATCTCCCATAACATACTGAATAATGTACTGAGAGTGAAAAAAGGAATGGATGTATGGGTCCAGAATGGTTGGAAGTGTCCCAGTTGTCCACGCTCATGATCACATGGCAGTATGGGAGCTGCAGCTCACCACCACCGCCCAGTATCAATAGAGTGTATGGTACTGTATATCACTATGCCAGGAAAAGATCAAAATTCAAAATGGGAAGTATTGTTTCTACTAAAGGTGCATCACTTTCACACCATCATAAGATGAAAAATTGAAGTCAGGGACCATCTATGCTACAACAGATCAAAGGACTCAGTTAACAATTAAGATTCCCACTTGAAAAACTTAGGATAAAAGGGTAAGTTAAACCTAGGCAAAAGAGCAAATTAAACCCACTAAGCAGAAGGAAAAAAAAATTAATGTAACAGCAGAAATCAATGAAATAGAAAATAGTGAGGACAAGAGAAAATCAATGAAACCAGAAGCTGGTTTGTTGAAAAAACAACAAAATGGACAAATCAATTACCAGACTGATAAGGAAAAAAAGTAAGAAGACACAAATAACCAGTATTAGGAATGAAAGAGGGACAAACCCCACAGATATTGAAAGGATAAGTAGGGAGTATATGAACATCTTTATAGCAATGGATGTGATAACTTTATATAAAATGGACAAATACTTTGCAAGCACAAGCTATAAAAGCTCACTCAAGAAATTGCATTTATAGTTAAACACCTTTCCACAAGACTGGAAATAATGCCAATTTTTCACAAATTCTCTCAGAATCTACAAGAGAAGTTCACTTCTTTGTACTCCACTTGTGCTCAATATGGAAATAAAAACAGAACCTAGAAAGTTCTAAGAACAATTGTTTTGCTCCCATTTAAAGCCTGGAGGCCAGCATTACTCTGATAACAAAACAGGGCATATACCTCATAAGCATAGATAAAAAAAATCTGTCAGGGCACCTGGGTGGCTCAGTTGGTTGAGCATCTGACTTCGGCTCAGGTCATGATCTCACAGTTCGTGGGTTCGAGCACCACATCAGGCTCTGTGCTGACCGCTTGCTCAGAGCCTGACTGAAGCCTGCTTCAGATTCTGTGTCTCCTTCTCTCTCTGCCCCTCCCCCGCTCACTCTGTGTCTCAAAAATAAATAAATGTAAAAAAAAAATTTTTAAATCTGTAAAAATATTTTAGCTAACTGTATAGAGCAATACCAAAAATAAATAAGAATCATAAGCAAGTAAGATTTATTCCAGGATAGAATGCATTTCACCACATCAAAAGAACAAAGACAAAAATGCTTATGATCATCTCAAAAAGACATAGGAAAAGTTATTTGTCAAAATTCCATACTCATTCATGATGAAAACCTTCAGTACACTAGAAGGGGATTTCTCAGAGAAGGGGATTTCCTCAGCCTAATAAGGATGTCTAAAAACCAATAGCAGGTTTCATACTGAGATCGGGAACAAGGTGAGAATATCCACAATCCATTCAACACAGAAATGAAAATGTATGTGCAAACAATGGGATACCTCTCAGAAGGAAAAAAAGGAACAGACTGTTGACACATACAACATGAATAAACCCCAAAGGCATTAATTTAAAAAGCCAGGAAGAGCAGACTACATATGTAGGATTCCACTTACACATGACATTGTAGAAATCCAAACTCTAAAACTTGAGGGCTAGAAAACCAGGAAAGCAGCTGCCAGGGTAGAGAATTACAGGCGTAATTAATACCAACAAGCACAAGGTGACTTTTTGGGACAGTGGAAATATTCCATATCACGATTGTGGCAGGAATTTCACCAGTTTATATAGTTGTTAAAACACATTAAATTGTAGAATTAAAATTGGTGAAATTTTGTATATAAAAATTATGTAAAATATGATTTCAAAGGTTAGAAATTTTCTGAGGAAAATTGAGTTTATGTATTGATCAACGTGCTATAGAAGTAATATTTAAAAAGTAATAGGTATGAAGCATTTAGCTATGCCTCACTCTAGACAATTTGGGTCTAAAAATATTTGTATTCATGATGTATGTGAAAAATGTACTGGTGCTTTTATTCGTGAAAGTCTTCTTACTTGTAACATAAATATTCATCTAATGAATATTATTCATTAAAATGCTACCGCTGCCAATTTATGAAGCAGCTCAGCTAAAAGAATTCCTAAACTGTAATATCATTCTATTATCTTCTATCATATAAACTTTAGCTGGGAAGGTACGTTATTTTCTCATATGGGTATTTATGGTAACCTCTGAAATAGACTGTGTTTCACACTGTTTCTGATTAGGTACTAGTTACTCCCCAGACTGTGGTGAAATATTTTATTGGTTGTTACAGCCAGTGCAATAGATCCTAACTTATCTTTCATCTGACCTTAAATATAAATGAAAAACAATAAATTTATTTCAAGGTTGCGCTGAGAGTAAGCAAGGCCAATTGAAATAGAAGCTTTTAGCCTCCTCCAATTTATATTCCAAACTAAAGAAAGAAAAGAGTAAGAATTATCCTTTCTGCTGTTGAATTACTTTTAATATTGGAGGCCATAATTATATTTTAAAATTTATTTTGGGGGGAACAGCATTCTAGCATAAATAAAGGGCAATCTGTCATCAATAAATGCTATAAAGTAGCAAATCATAAGCATATGGAACAGCTTTTTCATAGGCACTAGTGAACATTTCACTTTTGAAATGAAGTGAATCATTTCTTTACTGAAAAGAATTCGGGCATCTTTCTTATGGAGGGTAATATTGAAAAGAAAGGTATATAACTTTTCCAGATACTCTTCTAAAGATCATGGATATCAGGGTAAAACTGTAAGATTTTATAGTTACAAACTTGAAATAATCCAACTTGGAATAAGGCATACTTTCAATGAAGGTCAAGTGAATGGCAGAGATACAGAGCTATAAAATCTGCTTGGAGAGCAGTTAGTCACAAGCAAGCCAAAACCTTGGCCCATGGGAATTTAGAAAGATTTTTATAAAATATACCACCATGCCTGTTTTTTAGACATGCATGGATAGGAAAGTTTCCTTGTTTTTGCTCCCAGTGAAATTTGAATCTGAAAAATCCACAACTCAAGTGTTCCATTTCATTACTGTGTATTGATTGTTCACGTGTATCCTTCCCAGAAAGTGGAGAAACATGGTTGTTACAAATCCTCTTATTGCAGACTGATATTCTAGTTTAAAAGGCAAGAGTGGTAAAACACATTTAAAATGACTGTTAAAAATCATCTTGAATTTTAATTCCTATAATCAGGAAGGTAAATTTAAGGTACCCAAGCAAGAAAGTAGAACCATTTTTCCATCTGCCAGCTCTGGTTCTTGTCTAGCAGACTCTCCCTAAAATACACACAACCAGTTGAATGGTGACTAGCAAGGGATAAAGTGAAGGGGCGGCGGGGGGGGGGGGGTATGTTTAGAATTTATCTGAGGGTAAAATGAACGTAACACAGGTCCACTTATGCAGAAATGAAAAAGCAGTAATGGGCGTAGCTGCCAACATTTTTAAAACATTGCAATATATTTCCATGTCTTCCTTATCTAATTAGCCGTTTTTCCCCTAGGAGATGTGAGCCTTTCAAGTCTTGCCTCTGATAGCAGGCAAAAGAAGTCAGAACTTATGACACTTCATGCATCTTCCTTCTAAGCCCGCTTTCCTTGGAAATGGAACACTGGGATATTGACTACCTAACCAATTTCCAGGGACTCTGCTTCTCCCCTTCTCTAATTGGAAGTCTGTTAGCTCCTGTTCAGTAATGTAACTTGTATAATTTAGCTCTGGAAAATTTGGTTTATCTAACTCTCCGTAGCTTTCCAAACTTATACTTTGTTAAGTATATGTAGCAATATAAAGTGTTTCTGCATTAAAAATAAGGTTTTAATATTTTTATGTTTCTTTACATCAAGAAGTTTTACACGTTTGCAAACAACGTGAAATAAGAAATGTTATACTTTTAAAACTGTTTGATAAAAAAAAAAAACCCACAATTTATTTTCCTCATCTTCATTGTTCCTTCTACCATCCTTGTTCAGTTGCCTCAATTCATCCCTAGAATAAGTAATTGCATTATTACCTTTTCCAGTCTTTCTGCATCTGTTGTTTTCCAAACTTGTCTTTCATACCACTACTAGATTAACCTTCAAAAATAATGTTTAATGCCTTTGTGAATAATACATTACTTAGAAGAGAATATCAAGTTTTCCAGTACTTCAAGGGCTAGGAAAATCTGGATTCAAGTTGTCCTTTCCAAAATTTCTCCCATTCTCTCCCTCTAGGTAGTGTCAGTTATGATCCCCAAATTGCACCTTGCTTATATTCGGACCCTTGCCTGAGAAATGTTCAACTTGAAGCCGCAGCAGCAGAAAACATTCTTGAATAACTTTTATATCATCTCTGAACTCCAAATTTCTATAACACTATCACTTACTTAGCATTTACTATTCACTATAGTAAATCTGAATTTAGATATCTGAAAATATAAATATCCATGCAATTCATGCATATATATATGCACACACGAACACATATGAACACATGAAATTATTGGTCCAGCACTTTTTCCAGAAACTATGGCTCCTATCAGCATCGTCACCATAAGAATGAGTATTTTATATAAGCTGACCCTTTCCACTGACATAATTAGCCTAGAGCTCAATATCAATGGAAGAAGAGATAAATTCTGAGGCTCTTCCCTGTGAATTTTAAAACTTCCAAGAGAACTGAGTAAATCTCTTTCTAATAATTAAATCTTTAAACGAGAAACGTAAGACATCACAGGCATATTTCATAATTAAAATGTGTATTGCGCATTACTCAATATCCTTTATCCATTTCAACATCCTTCTGGAGTACCTTCTTAAACTACTGAAGCTAGGGAGCTCAAACTACCATTTGGGTAGGGTTCTAGATAGGGTTTGGACTTTGCTAATCAAGTATATTTGGATGAGACATGGTTTGAAAACTGAATTTCTTGGGAAAGAGCCATGGTGTGAGACATAGATTTTATCACTGTGGAGTACAGCAGGGGCAGAGGTTCTGCAATCAGTAGCTCCACTGGTGCCTTCCACTTTGGTTGGAAATTTCCCAGTACAAACGGAGGCAGCAGCGCCCCTGGTGGCCTAGTTCTGCAATGTGCCTTTGCAAGTTCCTGGAAATTCAGCCAAGGTTCTATTTTTTCAGCTTCCCTAATAATCCATGCACTTTTAATAAATGTAATAAATATATTTCCGTTGTTACTAGCTAGAGAGGTTTCATTTCCAATATTACACCCTGGAAAAGCTGGTCTATTAGTGAGAGAGAAGAGCAGAGATAAGAGGCCAAGAGGGATACCAATGGCATCTGGTTTCCTGGGTTGACGTATACTAACACCAGGCAGCACAAGTGCATTTTCTGTTAGGGTTAGCCATTCAACTTTTTCCTGGACTGTATCAGCCAATAATTGCACTTGTTGCTTTTAAATTCGTTTTAATTTGGTTTCTATCATTTCAACCAGAAGAATCATAGAGAATACAATGTATTTCACTAATACCATTTCATTCTGTCAAAAAGGGGCTCTGTGTACCTGAATGTCTAGTGTGCGTAGTTAACATATTTCATGACTGAAACTTCTTGACTAAAGTTTTAATTGTTGATAGTACTATAAATGCCTAAGTCAAAATATTTTATTTGTTTCTTTTCTCAGTTATATATTTTTAAGGACATTATTGATTAACTGTGATTGGCCTCAATAAACATTTAATATGAGTAGATCTTTTAAAATAGTTTTGAACTTTTGAAGAAAATCCTGGTCATTTTATGAACTTTGAGTCCATTTAGCCCTACCTAGGATAATGCTAATAATTATACTGATTATCCCACCAATGGAAACATCAACAATGAAAGTTAAACGTACTTTGCATAGGCCAGCAGAGTTTCCATTTCTTTCATGAAGAAAATTAGTCACCCAAAATTGATAATAAGAGACAAATAGATCCACAGAGAACTATAATACCTTAGAGGACTATTAAACATTTGAAGATAATTTAACTACTGATTCAACCACTAACCTTTTTAGCAACCCCCTCCTCCCATTTCCTTGGGGAAATGTATAAAAATTCCTCCAAGTGCAAGCACCTGATGGAAAGAAGGTATCTGAAAGAGGAAAACTGTATAATACATTCAGGAATCAGCTAAGATCTTGACCTCATTTAAATGAGCTTGGTCTTGCATGAGGCAGAAAAGAGTTTAATCAAAAAATAAATAAATAATCTGGTAACGATCAAATGTCTTGACTTACAACCAAGGAATGAATCACTTCTATTGGAATGACAGGGAGAAGGTTTAGCAGCACTACTTAGATCAAACTACATTGCTTTAGTACGTAGTTTTGCCTTGGTCATAGGATTTAACCTTTAAATGCACATAAGTGGAAAGCATTTTTCCAGTTTAAATTTAGCCATGGAAAAATCAAAGTGAATAAGAGACTGTTTATCTTCTCCAGCATGTGATGGTAGCATTTATAATTTCATATCACAATAGCTATCCCTCGGTTGGTAAATCTCTGCCTGGAATAAATCAAATTTGTCATGTCCATTTTGTGTTTTGTTTGTCTTGTGCTGTTACTAATGTGCCAGGTTTTAAATCTCAGTGACCCTGTATCTGAGCCATGAATTCCTCTGAAAGACAGAAATATTACTCATCTCTTCACATTCTATTTCCTGCTTTTAGTTTGTTTTCCTTTTTTTTTTTTTTTTTTTTTTTTTTTTTTACATTATGGAGACTTCGTGATGTAACACCATCAAAAAGGTTTAGCAGTTTTGAATTAGGATCTATCTTCTGTGTGAACAGAGAAGAAAGAGGCTGTCTACTTAGGACAATTTGAGAAATGTTATAAAAGATTGCTTCCCCATAAGCTTTCATAACGTATCTTTCTCCCAGGCCTCATAAATTCTTACCAGCCATGATTTAACCTATGGTATTGTCTTCAAGCCTCTAGGAGTATTCTTTTGAAAAACAAATACTCCCAGCAGACAATTTTCAAAATAAGAAAAAAACAAACAAAATCCTAAACCATTAACACAATTATGTGAGCTAATTAACTGATGTTATCGCATAGGTCTTCTTGCAAGGTTCTTAGAGAAGGATACAAGGATAATTAGATTTTAAATTTTTTTTTTTAACATTTATTTATTTTTGAGACAGAGAGAGACAGAGCACGAACGGGGGAGGGGCAGAGAGGGAGGGAGACACAGAATCCGAAGCAGGCTCCAGGCTCTGAGCCATCAGCCCAGAGCCCGACGCGGGGCTCGAACTCATGGACTCACAGACCGTGAGATCATGACCTGAGCTGAAGTCGGCCGCTTAACCGACTAAGACACCCAGGCGCCCCAAGGATAATTAGATTTTAACAGGGAAAGAAATGTTTAAGACTACAGCAAGAGGCACTACTAGGTGCTTACTAAAAGTCAGGTTAAGCATGGGGACCTTGATGGCAAGGAGGAAGAAGGAATGAAAATGACTAAAAGAGAGAGAGGTCTCTTAGTCAAAAATTCTTCTACCAGTGCTACAGGTTTATTCTAAGTAGACTCTGAAAATTTTTACCATTAACTGCTCATTTATAGACTCCTGTTCTGATCATCCTTTGAGGCTTCTTTTACTGGAGTGTGCTAATGTTTCAGGGTGCATTTTAAATTCAAGCTTTAGTATTTTTTAAGTGCAAAATATTTAATAGGAGTCAAACTGGACAAAATAGCTTATTTAACTGGAGTTGATATATAGACAGATAGAAAGAGATAGTCATATATGTCTATATATGTATATAATTTTATGATGATATATGTAATTATAAAATTATTGATAGATAATATAAGATGGATATATAAATGCTTACATCTATACTTACATTTATTAAATATAAATATTTACTATATACATACATATATACTTATATCTATTATATATGTATTATGTTATATATGGTATATGTGTCTATATGTGTATGTATGTATACATACGCACATACACACACACACACACACACACATATATATATATATATACATATAAAATTCAATAAGAGTTTTAAAGAAAATCTGTTAAGTTAAAATCATTATCTTGATCCAAAAATTGTAAATCTAGCATTGGGACTGGAGAATGAAAATGAGCCATAAATTTCTACTACTCAGATTTACAATGGCCTCTCTAAACATTTCTTCTTTATAGACAAATGAAGCTAAAACCATCGAATAAAAAGTATTCCAAATTTTAAAAAGTTTTACATTTAATAACAGAAAAAAATTAAGTTCATTTTTGAGAAATTAGAAGCATACCTAGAAATATCATATACATATATTTTTCCACAACTTTGTTATATTTCAAAAATTAACATTCACAATTGTTATTAGTGATTATATTAAGTCTCCACATAGATTCAGTTCAAACCACAAAATAATTCTAGTGTGTCATATCACACCAAAGAAGCATTGGTTGAGGCTTATTAATTGAAATATACACACACTGTCCCTTTCCCATAGGAATTGGAGTCAGACTTTGTAGGAGAAAAAACAATGTATGAAATAATTTTACATAGTCAGTGGAGCTCTTGCTCAAGAGTGGTCTCATTCCCCCCTCCCAGAGTATACATGGCCCCTCTACTTATTTTCTCAAGGGATCTGAAATCCATAAGTAGACCAAGGTATCAGGAGGCACAGCTGCAATGCCCTCAGTGACAGGAAATTTGCTGCCATGTGGTCTAGCCCCACCTCTTCCCACACTCAGGGGACTGCTTTCTTACAGCTGAGTTGCCAGTGGCTACACAAGAAACTCCTCAGCTTGGTTTTCAGCTCTGAGGCCTCCCTCTAAGGAAGAGAAACAGAAGCTCTGCCTTGCTTTGTAAGAAACAGTAACGTTACCTCTCTTCTCTCTCGTTTAATTAACAATATTCTAGTGGTAAGGATTATACTTTAAAATGCATAGCAAAAGTGCTGCATTATTACATATTTCATTCCATTTTTACCAGTTTACTAAGTGTTATCATGTGTTCTTTTATTTGAGTCTTAAAAAAAGCCCTGTGCTATAAGCTGTATCAGTTAAGAAGCTTAAGTTTGCAAGTAACAGAAAATCCATCCCAAATTAGTTTAAGAAAAGAAACAGTGTTGGTTCATCTAAGTGAAAAGGCCCAACGCTCTCCCACATGGCTTGATCCAAAGGTTCAGAGGCTGGTTGGTACCCACCGGTACTTTCTTCCAGTTTCATTCTCATACTCATCCTCCCATATCCAAGTTCTTTTTGACTACTCATCTTGCCCATCTTATCTCTGTAGCATGGTGCCGAAGTTATCCATTTATTCACTGTGGCCAGAGGCAGTTTAGTGTATTGCTTGATTCATATTTGGTAGTATGTGAATCAACATATCCTCTAAACCAGAGGGGCTTCTAGGGAGAGTCCTGGCACTCCCAAGTCTAAATTGTGATTCCAGAGAAACAATGAACGATGGCCAAAACACTCTTTCCTGCAAAGACTATAATCATATATTTCATCCATTACTTGAAGCCAAGGCAACACATCCCCCCAAACTTCGAAATAAGCTTGGTTTTAGTAATAAAACAGATAATATTTATGGAGTGTTTAATTGACACCAGAAACTGAGCTGTATGCTCTATTTTCTTATCACTCACTTTTTTAAAAAGCTAATATAAAACAGTAATTGCTACTAGCATCAATTAATGGAAAGCAAACTAAGGCTAAGAAAGTTAAGCAAATTGCTTAAGGTCAAATAGATAGGAGAGGCAAGTGGTAGAGAAGTGGAGCCAAGTTTGAACCCAAGTCATCAATAGAAGATTGTAGGTAAAACATAATTCTATCAGCATAGAGTCTGTAAGAGCTTAGATAACACATAAGTTCCCTTAAAGTTGCTCTAAGGGAGTTAAAGTTCTTTTAGAGACTCTCCTTCTTGGTTGAAGATATGATCATCAACCTAAGAAATATATTACTCAAAAGGAGGTTTGGAGGCCTATGGAAATGTGGGGAAAAGAGACTGCTGAGCAAACACAGACATGGCCATCACAGTAATCGGGAGCCTCACTTATCCAGTCCCAAGGAAAGGGCATTCCCAATGTAACACAGAGGCGTTAGGGCACTATTTCCTGACACTCTTAAACTTTCTATTTGTGGAATTCTCTCTGACCTGATTAAGCTGATGTCCTCCAAGAAACCTTCTAATATTGACCTAGGTTTTTTTGATCTACCTTTAAGAAGAAAATGAGGTGGCATAAAGGCTTTGAATATTCCAAATTCAAAATAATTATTTCCTTTTCTAAATGACAAAGGTACTGTCTGCATTTATACATCACTCTCTCAGGAGCCACTGTCGCATCTTCATTTTTTCTGAGCCTAAAAGGCAAATTCCTATACTGGGAAAATTGTCCATAAGGCCTCTTCTGAAGCCTGGAAAACCCCTCTGCATCACTATTTATATTTCTGTGGGTCTGGAAAGTAAAGTTCAAGAAGACACCTAAACTTAACTAGTGTAAAATGTTAGTAAGCTATGAGACTAGGGTCAAGACTCCAGTTTCCAACCATAATGACTGAGACACAACTTTCTTTCTTTGTAAATTTTCAATTCCTAAAAATATATACATATTTAATTAAATGTAGTATTATGTTCACTAAAATTCATGATGTTTAGTCTAAATAGTCTGAAGAAGTATCCTTAGAAGTATCCCTGGTTGTTTCTTTAATGAATACATCTTATTTTTAGAGAACTTCTAGGTTTATAAAAAAATTGAGTAGGAAGTACAGAGAGTTTCCATATACCCCCTTCTCTGTCTCAACCTCCTGAACACTTTCACCTATTATTAACACCCTGCATTAGTGTGGAACATTTCTTACAATTAATGAACTAATAATGATATATTATTGTAAACTATAGCCCATAGTCTACATTAGGGTTCATTCTTGGTGTTGTCCATTCTATGGGTTTTGCGAAAAACACAATGTCCTGCAGCCATAATTTCACCATCAAACAGTAATTTTACTGCACTAAAAATCCCCCTTGTTCTACCTGTTCATCATCTGTCTGCCCTCTCCCATCTGAACCTTGGTGACAACTGATCTTTTTACTCTCACCATACTGTCTTTTTTCAGAATATCACATAGTAATAATCATTTACCATGTGTAGCACTTTCAAACTGGCTCTCTTCAATTAATAACACACATTTAAGGCTGCTCCGTGTCTTTTTGTGGCTTTATCCAGAAACTGGCTAATTTCTTTGTATCATGGAATATCATTCCATTGTATGAATATACCACACAATGTACACTAGGCAACTTATTTATTCACCTATTGAAAGGCATCTTGGTTGCTCTTCATTTGGGGAAACTTTGCATAAAGCTGTTTTATAAACATTTATGTACAAGATTTTACATGGACAGAAGTGTTCAACTTGTATGGGTAAATACCTACAGGCATGATTGCTTTCTCATATGGTGAGACTATGTTTAGTATTGCAAGAAACTGCCAAACTGTCTTCCTAAGTGGCTGTACCATTTTGCATTCCCACCAGCAATGAATGAGAGTTCCTGCTGCTCCACATCTTTGCCAGCATTTGGTATTGTCAGTGTTTTGGATTTTAGCCATTCTAATAGGTGTGTAGTGCTATCTTATTGTTGAATTTACAATTCCCTCATGACATATGATGTTGATCATCCTTTCATATGCTTATTTTCCATTTCCATATTTCAAGAGGTATCTCTTGAGATCTTCTGCCCAATTCTTAGTTGGGTTGTTTTCTTATTGTTGAGTTTCAAGAACTCCTAGCATATTTCAGACACAAGTCCTGTATCAGATATGTGCTTTGCAAATATTTTCTCCCATCTGTGGCATGTCTTTTCATCCTCTTAACAGTGTCTTTCACAAAGCAGTTTTAAATGTTAATCAAGTCCATTTTATCGATTTTTTTCTTTCATGGATTATACATTTGGTGGTATATTTAACACTTCATTGTCAAACCAATGCCACCTAGATTTTCTCTATTTTATCCTCCAGAAGTTTTATAGTTTTGTATTTTACATTTACATCTATTGCCCTTTTTGAGTTAATATTTAAGAAAGTTGTAAGGTCAGTGTGTGAATTCATTTTATTTTCTGCATCTTGTTCCAGTAACATTTGTTTAAAAGACCATCCATTCTCCATAGAACTGCTTTTTCTCCTTTTCTAAAAGCTCAGTGGATTCTACATGATTTTTTCCAAATCCATTTTTTCTTTTTTTCGAGTTTTATTTAAATTCCAGCTAGTTAATATACAGTGTAATATTAGTTTCAGGTGTAGAATTTATTGATTCACCGCTTACATACAACATCCAGTGTGCATCACGAGTGACCTCCCTAATACCTGTCACCCATTTAGGCCATCCCCCCCCCCACCCATCACCCCTCCAGCAATGTTCAGTTTGTTCTCTACAGTTAAGAGTCTATTTTCTGTTTGTCTCTCTTTTTTCCCCCTATGTTCATTTGTTTTGTTTCTTAAATTCCACATATAAGTGAAATCATGGTATTTATCTTTCTCTGACTTACTTGGCCTAGCATAATACTCTCTAACTCCAGCCACACCACTACAAATGGCAAGATTTCCTTCTTTTTATGGCTGAGTAATATTCCATTGTTTTATATATACCACATCTTTTAAATCCATTCATCAGTCAAAGGACATTTGGACTCTTTCCATAATTTGGCTACTGTTGATAAGGCTGCTATAAACACTAGGTTGCATTATTCATGATCATTTTTTAATAAGAAATGGGTTAGGTTTGTTTCATGACAATTGTGTGAATGAATATATGGTGCACTACACTACTATTACTGAGACTATCTACCTGAAGTTAATGCAATCCACTTGAAATAATTTACATTTTAAAATGAGCTACAATTGAACAATGACTCCATCATAACCACACTGGTCAATTCTTATTAAAATGAACAATATCTGTCATATTCCATGCAGGAATAGTATGCTCTATTCACTCATTTCTTCACTGTTCCACATTTATGTGCAAAATAAACAGTATTCAAACAAGTCTTGACTGTGGATATTAGCCACAAAATAGTAATTCTCACTATGCATAGTTACTAAAGAACACTTAGAAGTTTGAACACATCCAAGGTATTGTCTTCGATAGTCAGGAAGTCACAAGGCTGTTTAGGTGGGATATGATAAAAGAGAGAGATAGCAAGCAATCAGTACAGGTTATTGGGGCTTTGTTTATGTTTTTTCTTCTCCCTTTCTCTTCCTCTGGTTTTTGATTTCATTTGCATAATTAACTCATGATGAAGTGAATCGTGAATCCTGAAGATATTAGCATTGCAGCATCGATCAAGCTGTGCAAATCAGAACCCAGTAATTAAAATACATATAGATAGATATATGGAAATGTTATAAATTGCAGCTTCACAAACTCAACATTATTTTAGAACTAATGAATTAGCACCTGGAAGGACAGGTGACAGATGAGAGTGACAAGAAATGAGTTGTACTGTGCTGTTCAAGTTCATGCCTAACACAATTCCTTTTCTTTTGAAAAACACTCTGGCTTCTCTATGAAACTTCTACTGTAATATAATTGAACTTACAGACCCCTAATAATATTTGCTTGTGTTATTAAGTTCCTTACAGTGATCCTTCTCACCATTAAATGTCTTCAAGTCTGGCCACATAATGTGAGTCCCAGTACAAAATGAAAATGCAGGTTAGTGTTCAGAATTTCAAGTTCAAGTATTACTGAGAATTTCAAGATGGCAAGAGAGAAGTAACCCAAGCACGAGGCCCTTCTAAGTATGCAGCCCTATCCAACTGTGCACACCACTCATTGATAAGGCCAGCCCTGTCCATCTTAAAACATTAGGTTATAGAATTCATACTTTAGGGGCGCCTGGGTGGCTCAGTTGGTTAAGCGTCCGACTTCAGCTCAGGTCATGACCTCACAGTTTGTGAGTTCGAGCTCCGGGTCGGGCTCTGTGCTGACAGCTCAGAGCCTGGAGCCTGCTTCAGATTCTGTGTCTCCCTCTCTCTCTCCCCCACTTACTACACTCTGTCTCTGTCTCTCTCTCGAGAATAAATAAACACTAAAAACAATTTTTTTAAAAAGAATTCATACTCTTTGTCACCCCAGTCAGTATTAATATGTCCTTTCTCTGAAGCCTCATGGCATTTTACTACATTATATCTCCTGTTTTCACACATTCCTGCACATTCATCTACCTCTATCTTCCCTAGCATTCCCTCAAACATGATTCCACCAACAGTCACAATTGGGAATTTTCAAAATATCTAAGTTTTAAGTTAAAAATTGATGTGTTATAACCCCTTAAGTGGCCAGATTTTACCACATGGATGATCATGATGTCACTGCTATCCTATTTACAAACAGAGCAATGCTTAAGTCAAATAACAGGTCTGATTTTTAAAGACAATGTGTTTTATCTTTCACTAACAGTTCTTTTAGAGGATGGAGCATTTCTCTTCCCTTTTTTTCCCCGAAGAGATTTATATGGATTTTTCTTAGAAAGATGTGTACTTACACTAAAAAATGAGTTGTGTACAGAAGACTTACTCATTTCCTGACACTTTTTTTTTTCACTTATAAAATCATCATTTTCCATCTGGGGTTGTGGTGTGCAGCTACCAATACTTCCCACTGACAGCTCACCCCAAAATGGCATCATACTGCCATCATTAAAACATCTGGTATATATAGTTTTTACTTATGAAAAGCAGGCCTTAAAATTACTAATGAATAAAGATAAGAGAGGGCACTTAAATAACTGACACATGTGCTGATGGCACAGGAAGGAATACATAGATGTAATGGCACTTATTCAATAAATATTCAGTGACTGCTTTCTAACTACAAAGGTACCTTGTAATTAAGTTGCAAAAAAACAAAAATAAAAAAGATACATGGCTCCTTCCCTCAGAGAGCTTGCATTCTAATGTTCAGAGAAAGTGCTTTAAGAGAGACTAATAAATTCTGTGCAGTGAAATTCTGGGGGCAGAGAAAGCAAATTATGGCCATGTGCTTGTCTGGAAGTCTAGAGAAGGTTTCACTGTGCCAATAAATTTTACTTACGTGATTTTATTTATTTTATTTATGGGTATATGTGCAAATAAATTTTAAAGCTGACAAAGAGCCTGCCGGGCCAAATTGGGGGGTGGAAGGAGAAGGTTCCGAATTGAAGCTCCCCCTCTGGGGAAAACAGAACTTCCAATTTATCAATGTTAAATTATGTATCCTCATGTTCTTGGTCGATTACCAGCCTGAGTCACCCATTTCTCTTTGACACAGGGTTTTATTTGGTTTCAGGGCACGACATTCTGCTGGTTTTTCTCTATCTCACTTATGCTACATTGGAGCTTCCTCTTCTCTTTAACTCTTAATGTCAAGCATTCAAAATTTAATCCTTGGTTTTTTTCTCTTTTCCACAGTCACCTTATGACCTTATCAGCCTCATGGCATTCACCAGCATCTCAGTCTAAATGATTCCTAGCTTTCTATCTCTAGCACAGGCCTCTCTACCATATCCATGTGTATCATATGTCCAAATGCCTCTCTCCATTTTTCCAGTTGGCTATCTAATAAACAACATTACCTCAACAATGGCCCAAACTGAAATCTCAATTCCCTTGACCTGATGACCTGACCCTGCTCGAAATACACCCTTTCCATACCAGCTTTATCATTATAAAGACCTTAGAGCTGTATTTGAATTATTTTTTTTTTCACACACCACATCTAATCTGTTAAGAAGCCCACTGGCTCTAATTGAAAATACTTCATGGAGCCAAATAAAAAAGAGAGCAAAAACAACAGACAGTTCACAGAAATAGAACAGCTAATGGCCCTTCAATGTATAAAAAAAAGATGTTCAATTTCACTCATAATAAGTGAAAATTAAAACTTCATTGAGATACTATTTCTCATACATCCAGTTGGAAAACATTCAAAAACTTGACAGCACAGTCTGTTGTCAAGGCTATGGACAAACTGGCATGTTCATGTGGTTGACATTGGTAGTGCAAAATGGTATGGTCTATGTGAAGTAGCATTTTGCAATATTAAACAGAATTACAGGTATGTTTCCTTTTTGGCTCAATAATTCTACTTCTAGAGGTGATACATCTCTACTCTGGGAATAATATATCTCATATATCTCACAAAGCAGTTATTATTCAGTTACAAAAGACTGAAAACAATCCAAATGCCCATCAATAAGAGATCGGTTGGATAAATGATGGCATATGTACATAATGAAATACTGTATAGTTACAAAACAGAATAAGGAAAATGTCATGCATGGATATTGTGCTAGTGTGTTTCTGTGTATGTGTGATTTAAGTAAAATTAGCAAAGTGCAGAAGGGTGCATATACTATGCTATTTTTGTTTAAAGAAGAAAAATAAGATGCAAAAAGAAACACAAGAAAAATAAGGCAGAAGCTAATTTTTAAAAAATGGCTATCTAGGGGCGCCTGGGTGGCGCAGTCGGTTAAGCGTCCGACTTCAGCCAGGTCACGATCTCACGGTCCGTGAGTTCGAGCCCTGCGTCAGGCTCTGGGCTGATGGCTCGGAGCCTGGAGCCTGTTTCCGATTCTGTGTCTCCCTCTCTCTCTGCCCATCCCCCGTTCATGCTCTGTCTCTCTCTGTCTCAAAAATAAATAAAAAACGTTGAAAAAAAAAATTAAAAAAAAAAATGGCTATCTATAGCCAAATTAGCAAACTGTGGCCCACAGGCCAAGTACAGCCTGCTGCATGTTTTTGTAAATTAAGTTTTACAGTGTGAAAATAAATAAAGGAAACCTCATTTAAATGCAGTCAGGAAGTCCTGAAGAGGGAGCTCTCATGCACATACCTCTCATTATGTCCTACATAACCAGCAGGAAAAAGGAAGGAAAGAATTATACTGACAAGAGAGGGCATTTTTCACAAAGGGATTTCATCTCCTGCATTTAAGAAAAAGAAGGAAGATCCCTCTCTGTCTCTGCAACAATGTGCTAACCACTGTCTGCAGCCAATGAGAAGCAGCCACAACTTTAAACTCTAACTCTTCCCCAGTAAACTTCTGTTCAAAACAGCCCTCCCCAATTTCCTTCTGAAAACTAAAAGCTGACCTTCCCTTTGTCTCTGTAGACCTGCCTATGGTTCACCATAGCTTGCACATGCCAACTTGCAATTCCTCTGCTATTCCCCAATAAACTTGTTTTGCTAGCAAAAAAATAAATAAGAAAATAAAAATTAAAAACCAAAAACTTAGCTATTTTATTTTTAAGGATGACATTACATGGTGATCAGAAGTGAGATTCAAAAACAGAGAAACTATCAACAAGTGTTTTTGACGTTGAGCTATCTTTGGGTTCTTCCAGAAGGTCCTGGAACATCTCAAAATATGTGTTCTCTCTCCTTGTAAAAGAGCGATATTAAACTAATTAGGCTTAGTTAACATGTTAAATTACATGGGACACATTGTGAAATAAGAATACTCAGGCTCCCTTACGTTACATCTGTATAGGTATATAAATGTTCCAGAACTTGAGTGACATTCCTAGAAATCTGGTATGACCTGATAGAATGTTTTCAGTCATCATTTTAAAATTTACATCACAAAAATAAGCAAATCCTTGTGACAATTCCATGATAAGAAGCTCTCATCAGATATTTAATAATAGGTACTTAAGTGTTTTGTTACTTATAGACAGTTATTGTTTCATACTGATGCTTTTACAAATGTGTTATATCTACCAAGAAATTCACGGAAAGGACTCTGGAAAGTACTCTGGAATACAGGTAACTTTAATGTGATACACTGAATTTGATTTAAGGAAATTGTTTCTCTTAAGCTATCTATGATTTATAGCAATTTGGTAAAATTTTTGTGAACAAAGATAAAATGTTTTCTTTTTCCTACCTGATCCCTACAGAATTTGGAAAATCTTGAGTACTTTTTTAAATGGCAATATAGTTCATTATTTGCAGAAGTTCAATAAAAATCCACTCTTCTTTCTGATAGGCCACTGCCTCCTCTACAGCTAAGATCCTATTAGGATCTTTTCACTGAGCCTACCACCCTCAATGAATGTACTAATAGCATCATTAACACTCAATTAGGAAAATTTGTAGAAACCCTTCAACTACTTTGGCCAAAAGCACTGCCATTAGTTCTTCTAAATCTCACATCTATCCTTTTTGGTTGGAATATAAACTGGTGCATCCAACATGGACAGCAGCATTGAGGTTCCTCAAAAAGTTAAAAATAGAACTGCCATATGACCCAGTAATTACACTTCTGGGTATTTATTTAAAGATAAAAACACAAATTTGAAAAGATATACTCACTTCCATGTTCACTGCAACTTACTTATAATACCTAAGATATGGAAATGAGCTAAGTATCCAAGGACAGATGAATGAATAAAGAAGATGTAAGATATATAGATAGATACATAGATAGATATACTGGAATATTACTCGCCATAGCAAATAATGGAATCTTGCCATTTGTGACAACAGGGATGGACCTAGAGGGTATTATGCTAAGTGAAATAAGACATACAGATGAAGAAAATACTGTATGATTTCATTTATGCATGGAACCTAAAAAATAAAACAAGCTAAACAAATCAGAGAAAAGACTCATAGATCCAGGAAAGGAACTGTTGGTTACCAGAAGGGGGAGGAGAGGAAGTAAAATAGGTGAAGGAGATTAAGAGGTACAAACTTCCAGCTATAAAATAAATAAGTCATGGGTATTTAATGAACAGCACAGGGAATATAGTCAATAATATTACAATAACTGTGTACAGTGAAGATGATAACTACACTTACTGTGGGGATCATTTTGCAACGTATAAAGATAACAAATCACTATGATGTCTACCAAAAACTATTACATGTCATTATATTCCAATAAAAAAAATACTCTCGTTCTGAGATAATCACAGGATACCCAATGCACCTGGATTCTGCTTTTGACCCATACTTGACAAAGGAAGTAAATTTTAATATTGTAAGGGCTTAATTGCTTCTGTTGAAAAATACCATGCTTTGGTAGAGCAATTTCTTTACAGCACATTCCCGGGAAACAAAGACCTTAAGCATCAATCACACCTTACAACCCCAGAGATTATGTCTACTAAAAAAACAGAAACAAAGCTTCCAAAAGCCTCTCTTCAATGCTGTTGGAAAAGCCCTATCAGGTACTGTTAACCTCTGTGCTACCAAACTCCAAGTAATAGATTCTTGGGTTCACATATCACATATGAAGAAAGTACCAAAGGCCGACTGAACCTGCACACCAACTGGTGACCTGAATGTGAAGATTTCCAGGAATTAAAGCAGATGACAGCTAAAAGAGACAACTTTCCCAAAATGGCCAGGTCAGAACTGCATACCTTTTTCTCACTGCTGCTTACCTTGTTTTTGCCCTCTTTCTCTTGGAGACACAATGCTCTGATCCGCATTTCTCGGTCTATTGCAAAAGACGAAAATCTGACTGTTGGGTCTGTCACTGGAAACGTCACTCTGTTCACATGGTCAGAGGACAACGTCCTTGGTCTTAGCTGTAACTCATTTCTCTTTATTCCTAAATGCCACTGCCAATTATACCCACAAGCCTATGGATGTTACTTATCAGGTTAGGTTATTAGGACCAGGTGTTTCCATACCTTGTTTCAACCTTTCCCCGGTTGTAACCATATTAGCTTAGCTGAATGCCTCCATTTACCAATGGTGAAATTGTTGCCCCACCACGTACTTTTTCTTATCTAACTGTTATCTGTCTTCCTGAATCTAAGGGAAGTACAAATGGGTTTACACTTCTTTGCAAGGTTTTAAAAAAAAAGTCCCCTTTAGGGGGAACCTGGGTGGCTCAGTTGGTTAAGCTTCCGACTTCGGCTCAGATCATGATCTCGCTGTCTGTGAGTTCAAGCCCCACATCCGGTTCTGTGCTGACAGCTCAGAGCCTGGGGCCTGCTTCGGATTCTGTGTCTCCCTCTTTCTCTGCCCCTCCCATGCTGGTGCTCTGTCTCTGTCTCTCTCTCTTTCTCAAAAATAAACAAACATTAAAGAAGAAAAAAAAAACTTAAAAAGTCCCCTTTAGGAAGCAATGGCCTCCCCAAAACTGCTATTCCACCCCATGGCTTGAGTCAGGAAGCCATGAAGGGGGAACTTTCATACATGTACCACTTCTTGCAGTCTGCATAACCAGCAGGAAGAAAAAAAGCAACAACTATTGTGACAAGGGAGAACTTTTTTTCTACAGGAGTTTCATCTTCTGTTTTCTAAAATGTTTGTTTATTTTTGAGAGATAGAGACACAGTGTGAGTGGGGGAGGGGTAGAGAGAGAGGGAGACACAGACTCTGAAGCAGGCTCCAGGCTCTGAGCTGTCAGCACACAGCCCGATGCAGGGCTCAAATTCATAAACTGTAAGATCACCACCTGAGCTGAAGGCAGATGCTTAACCGACTGAACCACCCAGGTGCCCCACATCTCTTGCTTTTAAGAAAAAGAAGATCCCTTCTTACCTCTGCAACTAAATACTAACCACTGTTTTCAGCCAATGAGAAACCACCACCACCTTGAACTCTTTTTCTTTTCCAATGATACTGGTTCTAAACAGCCCTCCCCAATTCCCTCCTGAAAGCTAGGTCTCTCCTTCCCTTTGTCTCTTTGGACTTGCCTACGGTTCACTAACCACAGCTTGCGTGTGCCAACTTGCAACTCCTCCGCTATTCCTGAATAAACTCATTTTGCTAGTAAAATAAGTGGCTGTTTCATTTTTAAGCTTGACAGCTGTAATACAGCATCCCCATTTATTTGCGTAAGGCCTGCAACACCTAACATATTTATTCTCTGGCCCTTCGCAAGTTTTGTCAAACCCTGTTCTATAGGAGAGGAAGATTACAAAGTGGAGCAGATAGGGACGGAAGCAAGACTTATCCAAGTATATTAATACACTTGACTTTTGAACCATGAAAATGTTTTGTCCCTTCAATAATAAAATAAGAAATAAAAACAAACCTTACAATTCAAAACAACAGACACAAAATCATCTAACCGTACATCAAATTGATAGAATAATAACAGAATAAAGGGATATCTCAAGTGACTTTGGACTGCATGGCATTCTAGCATCTCTAAGATTTGGATACTATGGCATTATGTGCTTCCTAATATGTCATATTTCAACTTTATAGCTGTACTGACGAAATCTCGTCCATCATATTTATCCTGAATTTAATCAAAACATTAAACCTAACCTCCAATTTATAGGAAATACAGGCAAAATTAAACAGTACTATGATTAACAATCGGGCAAGTCTAATGTGGGTAATTTTCTATAAGACAAATGTTCTAGGGCACCTTGGTGGTTCAGTTGGTTAAGTGTCTGATTCTTGATTTTGGCTCAGGTCATGATCTTGCGGTTCATGAGATCCAGTGCCATGCTGGACTCTGAGCTGACAGTGCAGAACCTGCTTGGGGTTCTCTCCCTTTCTCTCTGCCCCTCTCCCATTCGTGCTCATGTGTCCTCTCTCTCTCTCTCTCTCTCTCTCTCTCAAAAATAAATAAATAAAAATTAAGAAAAGACAAATGTTCTGATTTTTTAAAGGAAATGTAATGAGAAACAATTTAAAAGAGATTTAACACTCAAATACAATGCCTAAACCCAGATTAAGTCCTGACTTGGAATCACATACATGCCTACATATATATACATGTTGTAAGGGATATTTTTAGAATAATTCACAAAATTTGACAATATCCATCTAAACTGGATAGTAAGTGTTATCACAGAATTCCTAATTTTCTGATGCTGAAGTATGGCAAGATGAAGAGATATGATGTCTGCTACTTTCAAATGCTTCCCTAAGATAAATATGATAAAATATTGAACACTGCAAGATCTAGGTGCTGGGTAAGAAGTGTTTTCTGTGGCAGTCTAACTTTTTTTTACACCTGAATTTATCATAATATAGAAGAAAAAGGTAATTGTGTGTGTGTGTGTGTGTGTGTGTGTGTGTGTTGGCCTGTCTTTCTCTAGAATCTGACCCCTTTCACTACCTTCACTGTCAGCCTGTTGGATCCCTGGTCATAGTCATCATCATCTCTCACCAGAATTACTGAGGTTGTCTCTTTTTTAGTTTCCCTGTTGCTCTCCTTGATGCCACCAGAGTTTAAAATGTAAAAAAATATTGGGGTGCCCGGGTGGCTCAGTCGGTTAAGCGTCTGACTCTGGATCTCTGCCCAGGTCATGATCTCACAGTTGGTGAGCTGGAGCCCTGCGAGGAGCTCTGTGTGGACAGTACACAACCTGCTTGAGATTCTGTCTCCTCTGTCTGCCCCTCCCCCACTTGCTTTCTATCTCTCTCTCTCAAAATAAAAAAATAAAATAAAATGGAAGAAAACTCATGTCACCCCTTCACTTAACACTCAATAATGGCTCATCCATTTCACTCTGACTCAGAGTCCAAGTTCTCACAGTGGCCTACAAGGCCCTAATGCTCTCCCTGCTCCAGCCCCATGCCCTGACTTCTCTAAATCACTTTCATGCCTCTAGTGCCTGGATTCACTTTATTCTAGGAGTGGCCCCCTTGCTCTTTCTCAAACATTTGGGCTTCTTCCCTCCCTACATTCTTGGCATCGGCTATTCACTCTTTCTGGAATTTTCTTCCCTAAGATAGCTACATAGCTGCCGTCTCTACCTCCTTTATGTATTTACTCAAAACCACCACTTTTCTGAGTCCTATCTCGATCACCCCACTTACATTTGCAAACTGTTAGATTCCCCATATTCTCCCCTCCTTTTACTATTCTTCTCTAATTTTTAAATTAACAGGCTTTATATCTGCTCTGCTTTTAAAATGTTTTCTCCATAGCTTTCATCACCTTGTGACAGAGTACACATCATGTTTATTTTCATTGTCTGTCTCCCCTTGGTAGAGCGTAAGCTCTGTGAAGGCGAACATTTTTGTTTCTCTTGTTTATTGATGGATGTACTAGCCCAAACTTCTGTAACATTTCTAACTGGCACATATGTCTGCTTCAAAAACATATTTGTTGAAAGAATGAGAATCGAGGAATTAGGTGGGGGTTAGCCTTTGTTGGGTGGGTTGTTTTGGTTTTGGTTTTGGTTTTATAAGCTTATGTGACATGGCTTTTCCATCATAACTGATACTACCAGGTCATCCACAAAAAATGTTTTCCTTCAGAAGGCAGATGGATGCAGAACAAATCAATGAAAGTAGTATTTAAAACTGCCATGCTTCTAAGTATGTTAGTAACACTCTTCATTAAGAAGATATCTGCCTTAAAATAATAGAAATTGATTTTATGAGAACTGTTGAGTAGTTTTTGTACTGAGTAGTTTTCTAATTTTCAAAGGGCAGGAAGCAAACCTCAACAGTAATATAAATTTTCTGTTTAACTATAAGTTTCTTGAAGATAGTGGTAAATTTTTTATACCTACCATGAATAATAGTCAAAATATCGCAAATAAGTAAGGGAGGCCAAGAGGTAAAAAGAAGAAAGTTTATTCACTCCAAAGTAAAAACCTAACATATGGGTAGTTGACTTTATATTTCTATGAATAATATATAATGAATATGTTTACTTTGAAAATAAAATTATTTTCAAAAGCATAGTTCAGCTGCAAGTTTATGTCTTCCAGAATTATTTATATAAATTTCAATTTCATGATTGCTAACTTTTTGCATATAAAATTGCAAACTCATGAGCCAAAGTAGCTTCTACAGGGTGCATCACCAAAGAGGTCACTGATGTGAGACAGATTACAATCTTGTTGGAAGTAATTCATGTGTAGGAAAATGACGAACCTACATTTAAAAAAATAAATAAAGTGCTTAAAGCAGGACGTGACACATAGTACTACTTAACTGTTAGCTATTATCATTAATGTGACTATTATTTAGCCTTTTGAGTATCAGTTTCTTTCAGGTATTTTTTAGTGTAGGGCTTTGCTACCCAGTGTGGTCTCTGGACCTGAACCAGCAACATTATCATAGCCATGTTAAAAAGAAGTTTTTTGTTTGTTCATTCATTTGTTTGTTTGTTAGTTTGTTTGTTTAAAAGGCTAGAATACTGAAGAACAGAAAGTGAAGGGCACAGAGTGTGACCTGATGCTGGAAAGGTTGTCCTTCCAGCATAAGCAAAGATTAGAACCTGCATTGAGGTCTTTATTCTAAATTCTTGTGTTTATTCTAAATTCAGTGGGGGAACTACTGAAAGATTTTGACAGGTATATAATCAGGTCGCATTTAAGTTACTATGGTTGCTTTAGCATCAGGGTAAAAAATCTCTGAGACAAGGTGGCATAGGCCAAGTAAATGGAGGGACATTAATTAGTAAGAAGACTAACAGGGTACTTTAGTGGGACTACAGAATTCAAGAGACATTTAGGGAGGACTCAAGGATTACTCTTATATTCCAGAGTTGTTCAATCAGATGAATGATAGTCCCATTCAATGAGATATGGAACACCAAGAGACAAACAGATTTTATTTTAGATCGAGGATTTTAAATTTTTCCTCAGAGACATTGAGTTTGAGGTGTTAATAGGACACCTAAAAGCAAGAAATGAATCGGCTTCATGATAGAAATATCTAGTCTCAGAGGAAGGGTTTTGGCTGGAGACATAAACTTAGAAGCCATTGACTAGACCTCAAGAAGCCCCCATATCTACAATCCAGTTAGAGAAAAAAAACTGCAAATAAAAAAGTGATCAATAAAATGCACATTAATGACATAATGGCCAGTCCCAAAAGTTCAGACAGTCACTTTTAAGAGCATACCATTTGTAAGAGATGAAAATGTACACAGTATGAAAAAATTATGTGCTGATAAAGGAATAGTCAAATAAACAAGTAAGTAGTCATATTATTCTAGAAAAAATTATACCCAAGCCATACTTTCAGAATACAGAATGATGCATTTAGCAGACATTTATATGATATCCTTTAATCAACCTGAATGTAGATTTCACAGTTCAAAATCCAGTAGACAGGAATTTCATAACATGATGAATGGCAGAATATAAGCAATAGGAAACAAGATCCTTGAATGAAGCCAGGGGAGAGTATTATCAACATTTACACCAAACTGCAAATGTTGTAAAAGGAAGGAAGTGATGGATAGTAACCAGAAACAAGGAGAAACCAGAAACAGGGAGGGGAAAATGCTACATGATTGGAATCTCATGAACACAGCAAGACTGGCTGTGAACCTTAGGAAAAGCAGTCAGGAAACAGTTTTAAAATTTAAGGTAAGAAAGAGAAAAACCAATGAAATTAGCATGAAGTATAAACAATTTCAAACTTGGAACCTAATATATATCAGCTGAAGAAGGGGTGGAAATTCTACTTTTGAGCTAATGACTATAAGAAGAATTACTTAGACAGGAAGGGGAAGACTACATGAAATGGTAAAGAATACTAAACATACTATTTCTCATAAGTATAATTTACTGAGAGGATCTTCATTTGACGCTTGTTTCAGCCTTAAAGGCTGACCAGATCTGCCTTTTACAATGTGCTATTTCTAACATTTCAAGGGTAATTCTGACCCAGAGTAAATCTAGCCTGTGTGAAAATGAACCCATTTCAATTGATTTCTAAAAATAATAGGTAAGACTATTTTCAATCTTATTCAATAAAGCATAAATCTAATAGTTTGGACTGTCAAGTCTCATTGTTTATGATCTAGTTGTAGCTTGTAAACTGACACCTTGGGAAAGTTATTTAATTTCCCTTTGTCTCAATTATCTCATATATAAAATGGGAATAATAATATTACCTACTTGGCTATTCATGGTATATATGGAGTGAATAATTCCATTAGCTATTATTATTGTACAATTATATTAATTGTAAGTCATGTCTTTATAGTCGTTTAAGAGTTCTTGAAAAGATAAATGAAGAAATGTACTTTCTTGCAAATTCTATTTTAGAATATTAGAGCTAAGTTGATATAGTTGTTTGATTTACTGAGGAAGGGCAGTCCCAGGAAGATGAGCAAATTTTCTTAAAATAATGGTGAGTCTATTTCTTCTACTCCTACCTAATCCAGGGCTCCTCTTCCACATAAACATGAGTATTTTTGGTTAAACAAAGTTAAAGTTTTATATCTACATATATATGATATTTTCTAACCTCACTGCCTCATTGCATTTCAATCATTCCTATTATAGTAAGGATATGGACATATGTAGGAAATTATTTAACTTATACTTTTTAAATTGATTTCAAGGTAGATATTTGAAAAATTGAAGACCTGTATAATACTTGCTTTTTAATTGGTTATACAAAAATAAAATTTTTTTACCACCTATCTTATTCTATTTGGATTATTATAACAAAATACCATACGCGGGGTGGCTTGTAAGCCACAGAAATTTATTTCTCACTGTTTTAGAGGTTGGGGAGTCCAAGGCACCAATAGATTGTACATGAGGGCCCTCTCGTGAGGGCCCATTTTCTGTTCATAGACAGCCAT
Organism: Panthera uncia; assembly: GCF_023721935.1. Taxonomy (NCBI): domain Eukaryota; kingdom Metazoa; phylum Chordata; class Mammalia; order Carnivora; family Felidae; genus Panthera; species Panthera uncia. The sequence goes on from NW_026057577.1 coordinate 98,546,392, forward strand.
ATTTTTGCTGTGTCCTCACAGGACAAAGGGAAGGGATTTTTCTGGGGTTTTTATAAGGCCACTAATCACATTTATGAGGGCTCCCCCCCCCATGAAATAATCACCTCCCAAAGGTGCCCACCCCCTCATACCATCACCTTGGGAGTTAGAATTGCCAAAATATGAAATTTAAGGAAACAAACATTTAGACCATCTCATCCCTTAAATAAGATAAAATAAATTGTTATTAGCATAATTATACTTAGAAAATGAAGTTTTAGTATTTAGAACAGGCTTCCAATAGAATTTTTTTCTAGATTATTATATTAGTCTAATACGGCTGCCATAAAAACATGACAAAACAAAAAAAAACCAGAAACAAACATTAAAAACAAACAACAACCCACAGCCTGAGTGGCCTTCACAACAGAAATAGGTGCCCTCAGGGTTGGTTTCCTCTGGGCACACTCTCCCCTTTGTTTGCAGATGGCCACCCTCATGCTTCCTCTTTATGGAGTTCTGCCTCTGAGTACCTGAGCCCCTGGAGTCTCTCCTTATGACCTAATCCCCTCCTCAAAAGGACACTACTCATATTACATTAGGGCCCACTCTCATTTTAACATAATTATCACTTTAAAGGCCCTATCTCCAAATATGGTCACATTTTGAGTTACTCAGTATTAGGGCTTCAATGCATGAATTACAAAAAACACAATTCAGCTCAGAATAGTTTTCTTTAAAATCACTTTAAATTGTAAAATGTCACATGTCTCAGTAATTTACTGTTACATAAAACTGGCGTTTTATTCTCTATACCCCTTTACCATCCCTGCCCTTCAAGAAATATGACTTTGCTTAAAAAATGAAATGGTAAAAACCTATTCCATGTGCGTACTTTAAATAACCCAGAGAGAGTCTTTAGAACAAGCTCATGAATCATGTTCTTGACTTTACTTATGTCAAATCCATTTCTGGACCCTTTCTTCCTGAAAATGGTTAATGATCCATGTACTATCTGACAATTCAAAATTCCTTCTACTTTTAGGCTTACATTTGTGGCTGAATTTCAGGGGTACAACATTTTAATATTACTACTGAAACTGGATAAATTGTCATGCTATTAAAAAGTAAGGGCAGGAAGGAGGTCAAAACCATAGCAAAACTGTATGTAATTTAGTCTGAGTTTCAGCTTTACTTGTTTAAATGATCTTACCTCTTTTGCTTTTCAACCATACCTTTTTCAAAGATATTTTTCTCAGTTTTTTTAACTATCTCCGTATTTTATTTCTGAGAATGGTTAAGAATACAGTAAGAGAGAAGAGCAGGGAGACATTTAGCTGCAATGCATCTTGCCTAAGGATCTCCTAATATATGTTTTTCATTTTGTATCTTCATTTATGAACTTACTTATATCTTTAGAACACGAACTTCTCCTGAGAAATATCCAATCTATATAAGATGAGGGGGAAACACTCATAAAAATATATCTAGAAGTCTGTTTGAAAATCTAACTGTATTAGAGTCTATATAAGCACAGAAGGAGTTCCACAAAGCAAGGAATTAAAAAGCCAGTCACTGAAAGTTTGCTGGTGGAGACAGGACTCAAGGAGATCTTTTAAGGAGAGGTCTGATTTAGATATGGATGTTTGATGGATGGCTTCTCTGAGGACTTTGTCACAGCCTAAACAGGCTTTGAGGCAAGGATTAGGAAACAACTAGGGCATGTTGAAGATTATTTGGAATAACAGTGCATGTTGATGGCTTTTTCTGTATTTCATGAGGTATTGGTAGTTCACATAACACTGACAAAATTTGAGAAGTATAAATGTCCACCACCTTTTCTATTCTAGCTTCCTGAGGCAGATTTTCTTTTTGTTTTATACCACTTGGGGTTTTCATCACGCCTGTGGGATTACCATAATGGGTAGAAGATCAGAATGGAAGAAACCAAATGACAACACACAAGAAATACACTAATATGCATTTGGGAAAGGGTAGATCTAGGAGGTTGAAGGAAGGTGGAGGATAGATGTAGATGGGATATTGTTAAGAGTCATTTGGGGGAGTGGTCCACACACTGAATTGTGGGAGAGAAAAGTGGCTGAAGTGCCCCTAAAAGGTGCCTTCGAAAAAGATAACTTGTTTCCCCTGGGAATAAAATGTATCTTTTTAATGTTTGTTTCTTTATGACAAGAGAAGGAGAGAAAGAGAGGGCAAGAGGCAGAAAGGGAGGAAAAGAGAATCCTAAGCAGGCTCTGCACTGCCAGCACAGATCCTAACCTGGGGCTTGAACTCATGAACTGTGAGATCGTGACCCAGGCCAAAATCTAGAGTTAGATGCTTAACTGACAGAGCCACCCAGGTGCCCTGGGAATAAAATGCATCATATTAATTTATATTAATTATACTAATTTTTCTTAGGAAGTTTCTTATTTTGAAAAGAAAATACTGATTGCATTTTAAGAGATGAAACTAGTGTCTCTACGCACTAGTTTCTCTAAGCACTAGGCTTCATGAAGATGCATCATTAAAACCATAAACACAGTGGCACCTGGGTGGCTCAGTTGGTTGAGCATCCAACTTCAGCCCAGGTCATGATCTCACAGTTCATGAGTTTGAGCCCCACATGGGGCTCTCTGCTGTCAGCCCAGAGCCTGCTTCAGATCCTCTGTCTCTCTCTCTGCCCCTCCACTGCTGCTGCTCTCTTTCTCTCTCTCTCTCAGAAATAAGTAAACATTAAAAAAAAACCATAAACACATATTAGGGTATGAATGATGTCCCTCTTTGCCATTTCTAATGAGCCTTCTATAGCTCATTCCCCTAGGCTTAGGTTGCCTAAGTGACAGAAAGGAAGCACATGACTTCCCTGTAGATTCCTATTAAGTTTCAGCTCACCCTCCATTGGCACAGAAATTCTATAAACAAATACAGAGGCTGTAAGAGATTTTTACATCATTAGTATCAACAGTGTACTTGATAGTTTTATGTCTCACCCAGGCTATATAGCACAATCTAGTATTTGAACATATACTGAATCAAAATAGTTAAAACAAAATGTATTTATTAATCCCCTGCAACAGTATTCCTCAAACTTTTCTTTCATTATTGCCTATCTAAGGAGACTCTGTTGACAAAACCTAGTTGTCACCTCTCCAAATGAAATATTAACATCACATATATACATCTATCTGTTTATGTGCTATATGTACATCCAATCTTTATACTTAAAAAGACCAAGCAAGAACAAAACTCCACCTACCGCTACAACCAAGAACCAGTTTTCAACCACTTGGAGTTTCCCTAAAATAATTTTGAGGGATATCTTTTTTAAAAAAAGGCAAAACACTGATTGCCTTGATACTACTAACTTCAGCTATACTTCAAATTTACAAGGATTAACTTAAAGGAAACTGCACTAAGATGATATATGTCAGACTGTTTGTTTCTCTCAAATCTTAGTCATATTTTGTACTCCAGCTTTATGTGGTAATGGTGTATAGCTTTTCTAATCATAGATCCTCTGGTTATATTTTAAACAAATGTTACAAATGTTGGTTCAAACACATCTCAAGTAGAATTATGGTCTAAAGTTTATAGTAATTCATTTATCAAAGTTCAGACAAGTAAGCCATGATGCTGAGAAAAACTGAGAGTAAATCCAAAAGCAGTAGCTAGGCTAATCAGCATTTCTTAATAAAAAGAGAAACATCACTAAGCTCTTTACTAGAGAGGATGGAAAGAGAACAGTAACTTGAGTAGCAACCTGGGTGAAGTGAAAGGGAAAAGGGAAGATTTGACATTTACTGACCTAAATTTGAAATGTAATTTAACTTTGATTTCAAAGATACACACACACACACACACACACACACACACACACACACACTTCTTTCTGCCAAGATACGCTTACATTTCCTTGAACTGAGATATATATTTTCACCTTTAATAACTGCAACCATTTAATCAGAATAAAGGAAAAACTTTCGTATAGGTTTGCAGTATGTTAACTCAGTGGTAGAATGTAATGAATGTTACATATTACCTTTAATTGAAACATATATATTACTAGTAAAGTTCATAAATCACAAGTGAAGAAAAAAAACATGAAGTCATAAATTTGACACATTTTACATTAAAATAGATACATCAACTATTAAAATAAATGTATCTCTTACTGAGAAAATAGATCAAAATCAAATCTAATAGTTCACTTACCAAATCAGACATCCACTATTGAATCATTACTTATTGAATACTGAAGAAGATACATCATCTATCATATCAAATACCTTCTCTAGTAAATCAGCCTCACCATCTGACTTAAAACTGTCTCCTACTAAATCAAAAAACCACCCAATAAATCAAAGCAATATTGCATCAAGGAATTTCATTTAAAGTAAATATAGTGCATCATCAGACAGCATATATCATAGTAAAGGTATCATTTATTAAGAGAAAGATATGCTTTTTGCCACCTAATTCTTTCAAATGGTTCCTTTTGGGAAGTACAAACTTATGCATTTAGACTGCTTTTAACTATCATTTTTAAAAACATATTTTCTAAGCAAATAATACCCAAACAAGAAGGCAGTATCTGAGGATGAGGATTAAGGTAAGTTTAGACACTTAAATAGCTCCAGTGGGTTACAATAGTTTAAGTAGTTTAACAGTAGGTTAATTTTACTTTGTTGTTGTTGTTGTTGTTTTCTATTCTGTGGGATTGTTGTTGTTTTGTTTGTTTAATCAATTGGCGGGAAAGCATTGGAAAGCAGCGAGTCTAAGCCATCTCTCCCTCACTCTTACTGCATTTTTACAAACATGCAGGTAGTTTTAAGGTCTCCTCACATTCTATATCACACCCTCCACTCAGCAGTGGCTGGAACAAAGTGGTAGAAGCCTGGATGTGGGATAAACAAGGAACATTGCCAAGAATGTCTTTGTAATTCCTAAGTTTCCTGGAGAATTTAAGGCAAAGCATTTTGTCCAAATTTATATTAAGAATGTTTCCTTTTTCTTTGGTTCTGTATTTTGTCTTTGAAAACAATAAAGTACACATATTTTAATTCAGAATAGAATTCTCCTAGTGGAAAAGATACTCAGTGATAAATCTTTATCAAAAATTCTCATCAGATCATAATTTTTTATTATTTTAAGTAAACTCTATGCCACACGTGTGGCTCAACTGAGCCAGCCAGGTGCCCCCCATCATATCATAATTTTAACTCAAAAAATTTTTACCTCTAACTATGAAAATTGGAAGTACATCAACTGGTTTGGTTTCATCTAAGAAATTGGTACATTTATCCATTCAAATATCAACTATATAGACATACAAACTTCTAGAACTTAAAGTCACTAATATTACCAATATATTAAGATTAATTTCCATAAAGCTGAGATTCTTAACTGGTAGGATATAGACCTAGGCAATCTAACAAATTAGCTATTTGTTTGCTCTTTATGGTGGGTTGAAAAAGAAATAATTGCTTAAATTTAAAATCAGAAATTGTGATACAATTGTGACAATAGTTTCTCTGGAAAAAAAAATGAATATTTGACAGTACTGGGCTGAAGTTTCTTCCAGGAATAGAACTGAAACTGACTAGTAGCTATTCTTTGGAGACAGAACCTATGCTTTCCATGTAATCACTGGCCCCATTTACTTGAAAATTCTTTCCGGGGGAGAGGGAAGATGGCGGCGTAGGAGGACGCTGGGCTCACCGCGCGTCCTGCTGATCACTTAGATTCCACCTACACCTGCCTAAAGAACCCAGAAAACCGCCAGAGGATTAGCAGAACGGAGTCTCCGGAGCCAAGCGCAGACGAGAGGCCCACGGAAGAGGGTAGGAAGGGCGGTGAGGCAGTGCGCGCTCCACGGACTGGCAGGAGGGAGCCGGGGCGGAGGGGCGGCTCGCCGGCCAAGCGGAGCCCCCGAGTCTGGCTGGCAAAAGCGGAGGGGCCTGACGGACTGTGTTCCGACAGCAAGCGCGACTTAGCGTCTGGGAGGTCATAAGTTAACAGCTCTGCTCAGAAAGCGGGAAGGCTAGAGGACAAAGGGAGGGAGAGCTGCTGAGCCCCCGGACGGCAGAGCTCAGCTTGGCGGGGAACAAAGGCGCCAGCGCCATCTCCCCTGCCCATCCCCCAGCCAAAATCCCAAAGGGAACCAGTTCCTGCCAGGGAACTTGCTCGCTCCGCGCAAACACCCAACTCTGTGCTTCTGCGGAGCCAAACCTGCGGCAGTGGATCTGACTCCCTCCCGCTGCCACAGGGCCCCTCCTGAAGTGGATCACCTAAGGAGAAGCGAGCTAAGCCTGCCCCTCCTGCCCCTGTGCACCTTGCCTACCCACCCCAGCTAATACGCCAGATCCCCAGCACCACAAGCCTGGCAGTGTGCAAGTAGCCCAGATGGGCCACGCCACCCCACAGTGAATCCCGCCCCTAGGAGAGGGGAAGAGAAGGCACACACCAGTCTGACTGTGGCCCCAGCGGTGGGCTGGGGGCAGACATCAGGTCGGACTGCGGCCCCGCCCACAAACTCCAGTTATACACCACAGCGCGGGGGAAGTGCCCTGCAGGTCCTCACCACTCCAGGGACTATCCAAAATGACCAAACGGAAGAATTCCCCTCAGAAGAATCTCCAGGAAATAACAACAGCGAATGAACTGATCAAAAAGGATTTAAATAATATAACAGAAAGTGAATTTAGAATAATAGTCAAAAATTAATCGCTGGGCTTGAAAACAGTATACAGGACAGCAGAGAATCTCTTGCCACAGAGATCAAGGGACTAAGGAACAGTCACGAGGAGCTGAAAAGCGCTTTAAACGAAATGCAAAACAAAATGGAAACTAGGACAGCTCGGATTGAAGAGGCAGAGGAGAGAATAGGTGAAGTAGAAGATAAAGTTATGGAAAAAGAGGAAGCTGAGAGAAAGAGAGAAAAAAATCCAGGAGTATGAGGGAAAAATTAGAGAACTAAGTGATACACTAAAAAGAAATAATATACGCATAATTGGTATCCCAGAGGAGGAAGAGAGAGGGAAATGTGCTGAAGGGGTACTTGAAGAAATTATAGCTGAGAACTTCCCTGAACTGGGAAAGGAAAAAGGCATTGAAATCCAAGAGGCACAGAGAACTCCCTTCAGACGTAACTTGAATCGATCTTCTGCACGACATATCATAGTGAAACTGGCAAAATACAAGGATAAAGAGAAAATTCTGAAAGCAGCAAGGGATAAACGTGCCCTCACACATAAAGGGAGACCTATAAGACTCGTGACTGATCTCTCCTTTGAAACTTGGCAGGCCAGAAAGGCTTGGCACGATATCTTCAGTGTGCTAAACAGAAAAAATATGCAGCCGAGAATCCTTTATCCAGCAAGTCTGTCATTTAGAATAGAAGGAGAGATAAAGGTCTTCCCAAACAAACAAAAACTGAAGGAATTTGTCACCACTAAACCAGCCCTACAAGAGATCCTAAAGGGGATCCTGTGAGATAAAGTACCAGAGATATCACTACAAGCATAAAACATACAGACATCACAATGACTCTAAACCCGTATCTTTCTATAATAACACTGAATGTAAATGGATTAAATGCGCCAACTAAAAGACATAGGGTATCAGAATGGATAAAAAAACAAGACCCGTCTATTTGCTGTCTACAAGAGACTCATTTGAGATCTGAGGACACCTTTAGATTGAGAGTGAGGGGATGGAGAACTATTTATCATGCTACTGGAAGCCAAAAGAAAGCTGGAGTAGCCATACTTATATCAGACAAACTAGACTTTAAATTAAAGGCTGTAACAAGAGATGAAGAAGGGCATTATATAATAATGACAGGGTCTATCCATCAGGAAGAGTTAACAATTATAAATGTCTATGCACCGAATCCCGGAGCCCCCAAATATATAAAACAATTACTCATAAACATAAGCAACCTTATTGATAAGAATGTGGTCATTGCAGGGGACTTTAACACCCCACTTACAGAAATGGATAGATCATCTAGAAACACGGTCAATAAAGAAACAAGGGCCCTGAATGATACATTGGATCAGATGGACTTGACAGATATATTTAGAACTCTGCATCCCAAAGCAACAGAATATACTTTCTTCTCGAGTGCACATGGAACATTCTCCAAGATAGATCATATACTGGGTCACAAAACAGCCCTTCATAAGTTTACAAGAATTGAAATTATACCATGCATACTTTCAGACCACAATGCTATGAAGCTTGAAATCAACCACAGGAAAAAGTCTGGAAAACCTCCAAAGCATGGAGGTTAAAGAACACCCTACTAACAAATGAGTGGGTCAACCAGGCAATTAGAGAAGAAATTAAAAAATATATGGAAACAAACGAAAATGAAAATACAACAATCCAAACGCTTTGGGATGCAGCAAAGGCAGTCCTGAGAGGAAAATACATTGCAATCCAGGCCTATCTCAAGAAACAAGAAAAATCCCAAATACAAAATCTAACAGCACACCTAAAGGAAATAGAAGCAGAACAGCAAAGGCAGCCTAAACCCAGCAGAAGAAGAGAAATAATAAAGATCAGAGCAGAAATAAACAATATAGAATCTAAAAAAACGGTAGAGCAGATCAACGAAACCAAGAGTTGGTTTTTTGAAAAAATAAACAAAATTGAAAAACCTCTAGCCAGGCTTCTCAAAAAGAAAAGGGAGATGACCCAAATAGATAAAATCATGAATGAAAATGGAATTATTACAACCAATCCCTCAGAGATACAGACAATTATCAGGGAATACTATGAAAAATTATATGCCAACAAACTGGACAACCTGGAAGAAATGGACAAATTCCTAAACACCCACACTCTTCCAAAACTCAATCAGGAGGAAATAGAAAGCTTGAACAGACCCATAACCAGCGAAGAAATTGAATCGGTTATCAAAAATCTCCTAACAAATAAGAGTCCAGGACCAGATGGCTTCCCAGGGGAGTTCTACCAGACGTTTAAAGCAGAGATAATACCTATCCTTCTCAAGCTATTCAAGAAATAGAAAGGGAAGGAAAACTTCCAGACTCATTCTATGAAGCCACTATTACTTTGATTCCTAAACCAGACAGAGACCCAGTAAAAAAAGAGAACTACAGGCCAATATCTCTGATGAATATGGATGCAAAAATTCTCAATAAGATACTAGCAAATCGAATTCAACAGCATATAAAAAGAATTATTCACCATGATCAAGTGGGATTCATTCCTTGGCTGCAGGGCTGGTTCAACATTCGCAAATCGATCAACGTGATACATCACATTAACAAAAAAAAAGAGAAGAACCATATGATCCTGTCAATCGATGCAGAAAAGGCCTTTGACAAAATCCAGCACCCTTTCTTAATAAAAACCCTTGAGAAAGTCGGGATAGAAGGAACATACTTAAAGATCATAAAAGCCATTTATGAAAAGCCCACAGCTAACATCATCCTCAACGGGGAAAAACTGAGAGCTTTTTCCCTGAGATCAGGAACACGACAGGGATGCCCACTCTCACCGCTGTTGTTTAATATAGTGCTGGAAGTTCTAGCATCAGCAATCAGACAACAAAAGGAAATGAAAGGCATCAAAATTGGCAAAGACGAAGTCAAGCTTTCGCTTTATGCAGATGACATGATATTATACATGGAAAATCCGATAGACTCCACCAAAAGTCTGCTAGAACTGATACATGAATTCAGCAAAGTTGCAGGATACAAAATCAATGTACAGAAATCAGTTGCATTCTTATACACTTACAATGAAGCAACAGAAAGACAAATAAAGAAACTGATCCCATTCACAATTGCACCAAGAAGCATAAAATACCTAGGAATAAATCTAACCAAAGATGTAAAAGATCTGTATGCTGAAAACTATAGAAAGCTTGTGCAGGTAATTGAAGGAGATATAAAGAAATGGAAAGACATCCCCTGCTCATGGATTGGAAGAATAAATATTGTCAAAATGTCAATACTACCCAAAGCTATCTACACATTCAATGCAATCCCAATCAAAATTGCACCAGCATTCTTCTCGAAACTAGAACAAGCAATCCTAAAATTCATATGGAACCACAAAAGGCCCCGAATAGCCAAAGTCATTTTGAAGAAGAAGACCAAAGCGGGAGGCATCACAATCCCAGACTTTAGCCTCTACTACAAAGCTGTCATCATCAAGACAGCATGGTATTGGCATAAAAACAGACACATAGACCAATGGAATAGAATAGAAACCCCAGAACTAGACCCACAAACGTATGGCCAACTCATCTTTGACAAAGCAGGAAAGAACATCCAATGGAAAAAAGACAGTCTCTTTAACAAATGGTGCTGGGAGAACTGGACAGCAACATGCAGAAGGTTGAAACTAGACCACTTTCTCACGCCACTCACAAAAATAAACTCAAAATGGTTAAAGGACCTGAATGTGTGTCATGAAACCATCAAAACCTTAGAGGAGAAAGCAGGAAAAGACCTCTCTGACCTCAGCCGTAGCAATCTCTTACTCGGCACATCCCCAAAGGCAAGGGAATTAAAAGCAAAAGTGAATTACTGGGACCTTATGAAGATAAAAAGCTTCTGCACAGCAAAGGAAACAACCAACAAAACTAAAAGGCAACCAACGGAATGGGAAAAGATATTTGCAAATGACATATCGGACAAAGAGCTAGTATCCAAAATCTATGAAGAGCTCATCAAACTCCACACCCGAAAAACAAATAACCCAGTGAAGAAATGGGCAGAAAACATGAATAGACACTTCTCTAAAGAAGACATCCGGATGGCCAACAGGCACATGAAAAGATGCTCAACGTCACTCCTTATCAGGGAAATACAAATCAAAACCACACTCAGATATCACCTCACGCCAGTCAGAGTGGCCAAAATGAAGAAATCAGGAGACTATAGATGCTGGAGAGGATGTGGAGAAACGGGAACCCTCTTGCACTGTTGGTAGGAATGCAAATTGGTGCAGCCGCTCTGGAAAGCAGTGTGGAGGTTCCTCAGAAAATTAAAAATAGACCTACCCTATGACCCAGCAATAGCACTGCTAGGAATTTATCCAAGGGATACAGGAGTACTGATGCATAGGGGCACTTGTACCCCAATGTTTATAGCAGCACTCTCAACAATAGCCAAATTATGGAAAGAGCCTAAATGTCCATCAACTGATGAATGGATAAAGAAATTGTGGTTTATAGACACAATGGAATACTACGTGGCAATGAGAAAGAATGAAATATGGCCTTTTGTAGCAACGTGGATGGAACTGGAGAGTGTGATGCTAAGTGAAATAAGCCATACAGAGAAAGACAGATACCATATGGTTTCACTCTTATGTGGATCCTGAGAAACGTAACAGAAACCCATGGGGGAGGGGAAGGAAAAAAAAAAAAAAAGAGGTTAGAGTGGGAGAGAGCCAAAGCATAAGAGACTGTTAAAAACTGAGAACAAACTGAGGGTTGATGGGGGGTGGGAGGGAGGGCAGGGTGGGTGATGGGTATTGAGGAGGGCACCTTTTGGGATGAGCACTGGGTGTTGTATGGAAACCAATTTGACAGTAAATTTCATATATTAAAAAAAAAAAAAAAAAAGAAAATTCTTTCTAATTTTTTTTAGTTCAGTTTCTTATTCACCTCATGTATCTATTAATTTTACATGTTTTTGTTACCTATTTAGCCCCTGTAAGCCTTGAGTTTATAATCATAGCTATAAAGCTTATCACTAAGTAATTTTGAGTATTATTTTGTGCTGGCTTATTTCTGATAACTATGAATGGGAATGAAGTTTAAGACCTAGTTCTTGCCCTCAAGTAGCTTTCTGCCTTGCTAAGGCTATTAAAGTACCCACAAAGGGCTTAGATAATTGGGCAAAAATATTATAATAAACTAAATGCAGAGCATAAATAGTAAATGCAGTAGGTAAACAGAGACACATGGGGTGGACACTGGATTTGATACATGGGGAAAACAATAAAAGAATACATTAAGCAAACTGCAGATTTAAAACTTATGTGGTTTTAACAAGGAGGAGGAATAAGTAAAAGTTAACCAGTTAAAAATAAAAAGAACAATTATCTCGAAAATAAATGAGGCCTAATTTCTAGATAGGAAGTTAAAGTTACACCAGATTTAGGGAACAGTTTTGAAGCTATAAATCCGAGTAAAACTATCATTTATGTATGTCACTGTTGCATAAACCTTGACTTACCCTTATGTTCATTCCCTGCACCCTACCTGTATCCCTATTTCACCCAAACTCTCAATTATAATTTAAGTTTTGTTTGCCTCACTCGAAATATAGGCATTCTACTCTATGTTTTGAGATACTCTTGACTGGTTAAAGCTCAAAAATAGATTGTAAGTCATTTATTAGTTAGTCAATAACACCCAGCCCTCCCTTATTGCAAGCTCTTTATAAAATGTGGCCCAAACATGTTTATTACTAATCAGCAGTTTCTCATTATTGTTCTGTTTCTGTCAATAGGAACACTGATTAATTGTAATTGCAGTGTTGGCCAACATGGATTGATTAGAACATAAAGTAACAAGAATTGTACAAGAATGTCAAAAGGAAGGAACAGTTCCATGGAACATTTGAAGGATATGCTGATCCATTCAAGGTGGACAGCACAGGATGCTTGAGCCAGCAGAAGAGTGAAAAAAAAAATCACATTACTCTAACTTAATAAATGAAGTGGAGAATTAAAAGAAAAAGTGGACCTCTATAATAAATACACTCTAGTTTTCTATTTTGGAAAAAGTAATACTTTTAAAATGTCTCATTGCAACCGATGTGAGGTTAAGTATTATTGTCTTTATTTTGAAAAAAATCATAAAATATTAAGATATTAATGCACATATCTAATTTTATAATTTTCGTTATAAATGAAATGGTACCTTTAAAAAATAAATACCCTGTAGTAACTCTCTTGATTCTCTAAACATAATTATTTATAAACTATTTAAGGGATGTATCATATGTGGAAATATTCTTAGGGAATAGTTTCTGTGACTTCTTTGAAAAACAGTGTCTCAGCATTCTTTCTGTTACATAGTCAACCAATAAATTTGAGTATGCACCTGGTTCGAGGGTCTGTGCTAAATTTACTAGGAAACTATGAAAACAAATTAAGCCCCTATCTTTGGCCCCACGTGGCTCCTAGCTCTTCTCCCTCAAAAAGAAATGAGATACACACAGCAATTTATAACACAAGACAGAATGGGATATATCCATAGTGCTTTGGAAGTTCAGAGAGGACCTGAGTATGAGTCATAGTTCACTAGAAAAAAAAAGATTTTATATATATATATATATATATATATATATACATTTATACATTATATATATATATTATATATATATATATACATATAATTGTATACACACACACACACATACGGCTTCTTGGAAAAAATGTCACTCACATCTGGATTAGATGGATGCTACCCATACGTTTTATGAGTAGTTACTGGAGTAGAAGGGATTTCAGGGAGGAGTCAGACCACACCAACACTTAAGGAACAACAAAGCAATAGGCATCAGGTTTGGACATGCTAGGTATGAATATTTCAAAGGGCATCAATCTTTAAAACAATTCTCCAAAAGAAAACATCAATGGTAGTTCAATTTGTAAGTTGGATAAATACAAGGATAAATAAAGTTGGATAAATAAAGTTGGATAAATAAAGTTGTGTTGATTTCAGGGTGGGGGCCCAGAATTCTGTTGATGCCTGTCTATACCACTATCCTACCACTTCTCGCCATCAACTTTATCACTCGTGTGGCTGGTGTAGACTTGTAGCACACCTTTTTTGTTCTTGGTGAATGAGTATGTGGTGAAGGAAGGAGAATGAGAAAGAAAGCTGGATTTAAAAAATTTAAAAAAAAACATGATATTACAATAGATTATAAACTGCATTGAGTATCAATATTTTTTACCACTACTCAGCAGAAAATAGATGGCTGCTAAGAGTGACTTGTTTTTTGTTTTGTTTTAACATAGTAGTGATCTGATCAGAGCTCCACCTTGGAAAGATATTCAGTTCTCTTCTAAGGGATTTAATCTCAGCAGAGTTTGTAATGAAAGGTCATGATGTCCTCACTTTGGTTTGGAGATGAAGAAACCAAGGTATGACTAAGTGGATGTCAGGATTTAGTGGAACTGTGATTGGTTGACAGCATTACGCCTACACCTAAAAGAACAGTATTGTTATTACCAGATAGGAGAAAAAGAAGTGTGTGAAGCAGAATAAGTTCAGTGTTTCCCATTTTGAGTTTTTGGCACTAAATGAATACATAGAAAAAGTAAGTCTACTAGAAGCTGTGAATGTCTGACTCATTGTCATAAGGGAGGAGGAGAAAATAGCATGGTGGAATATTTCATTAAGAGGGAATAACAAGAGTAGTAGGGGGGGAAAGGGGGCCAAGAATAAAACTCTTCATAATGAAAAATTAATTTGTCCCATAGAGTTAATTTATTTTTCCTAGTGTCTGAATTAAGTTGTAAAATTCACTCAGCAATTGTTTAACTATAAAACAAAGCATTTCCAATAATAACAATTCATTGACAAACGACATTCCTAGAAAAGTGAACTCTAATTCCTTCTTTAAAAGTATCTCTTGTTCTGGCTTTGCATTCACTTAGCCCTGCAGTCAAAGATTTTTGCTCTTCACTTAGCTCCCTACATGTTATCTGGTGCAACTTTTGTAGTCCAAATAGAAATACAGACCTTAAATCAATATAGCACAATCCATCAAGTCAATTACGAAACTCTAAAACATAACAACTCTCAAATTCTTCTTTGTTTTCCTTAATGAGAAAAAAGAAGACAAATTCCTCACTCACTAATTTGGTTTTTTAAAAAGTTGCGTAGGCCTTAAATCTAGCATCGGGTATTGACTTTTCTACATAAACAACAAATCTGCAAGACTTTGAAATTACATCTAATAAATGATTTTTTTGATCAATGAGTAAAAATTAACTTAGATAACTTCTAATATTGCCAAGTAAAGATTATTCTGTTCCTGAAGATGCACTACTTACTTCTGCCTCCATTTTTAAAAATCTTTCCTCCTGTAACCATTTCTTCAAGGGCTGTAAGTAGCAATGGCTTTGATCAAATACTTAAAATCTACCTCCTCCCAATATTGTTCACTTTACTTTTTTCAATATTTATTTATTCATTTTGAGAGACAGAGATCATGAAACAGGGTAGGGGCAGAGAGAGAGAGAATCCCAAACTCGATCCAAGAACCATGAGATCGTGACCTGAACTGAAATCAACAGTCAACACTTAACCAACTAAGCCACCCAGGCACCCTTAATCCTGCTCATTTTAAAGAGGGAATATAATTCAGTTCAGTTTAAACAAGTACTCATTTTAATTTTAGACATCTTATCCCCAGTTCATCTTTTCAGAAACATACAAATGTTCACTTATTCTGATTTTCTGGTAGGTGATTTACAGAGGTAAATGAGGGTCCTGACCAGTCACTTGAATACAACTCTTATGAAACATTGATCACCCTGAATAGTTGGAAGAACAGATCAGGCAAACATATTAAAAAGGTTAATAGTGTGATTTAAATGATTCTGGAGAGAGACAAACTTGGTTTTCAGATATATTGACATTCATTAAGTTACTTAACCTCTCTTAGCCTTGATACCTCCCTGCTAGAGTAATTGTGAGAATGCATGGAAGGCACTTACCACAGAGTCCAGCAGGCAGTAAGCAATGAATAAACGGTACCTACTGCTATTGTATTTCTTAGTTTCTGTGGCTCACATTCATGCTTTTGCCAGAGCTATTTCACTTCACAGTTAACTGCAATTAATTCTCTCTTTCTCTCTCTCTCTCTCTCTCTCACAAAGTTCTGTCACAGATTTGGTTTTCTCCCCATGGTTCCCTGTGGAGTTCATGTAGTGGGGTACTTCCTTCATTTTAAAGATAAGGAGAACGAAGCCATGAAATATTAGGATTTTGCCCCAGGGGTCCAGATAGGAAGTGATTGCGCTGAAAGTAAAATCTGATTTCTCCCCAGATATTCATTTTGATAAATGTCATTTATCCATACAATCCAGTAATTCCAGTAATATTACATGCAGGGTATTTCCCAGAGTAAACAAGAATAGTAATTCAAAAAGATATACACACCCCTATGTTTACGGTAGCATTATTTACAAGAGCCAAGATATGGAAGCAACCTAAGTGTCCACTGAGATATGAATGGATAAAGAAGATGTAGTATATAAATATAATGGATTATTACTCAGCCATAAAAAAGAATGAGATCTTGCCATTTACAGCAACATGGATGGGCCTAGAAGATACTATGCTAAGTGAAATAACTAAAACAGAGAAAGACAAATATCATATGATTTCACTTATATGTGGAATCTAAAAAACAAAATGAACAAAGAAACAAAAAAGCAGGAACAGATCTATGAATGCAGAGAACAAATTGGTGGTTGCCAGTGGGGAGAGGCCTAGGACAACAAGCATGAAAGGGTGAAGGGGAGTGGGAGGTATAGGCTTCCAAATGTAATGAATAAGTCACAGGGATAAAGGGAACAGCAAAGGGAGTATAGTCAATGGTATTGTAATAGTGTTGTGTGGTGACAGATGGTAGCTACACTTATGGTGACCATAGCACAACATACAGAGTTGTTGAATCACTATGTTGCACACCTGAAATTAAGGTAGCATCATGTGTCAACTATTTTTCAATAAAAATTTAAAAAAATAAATAAATCATGGGCGCCTGGGTGGCTCAGTCAGTTAAGTGTCTGACTTCAGCTCAGGTCATGATCTCACAGTTCAGGAGTTCAAGCCCCACAACAAGCTCTGTGCTGACAGCTCAGAGCCTGGAGCCTGCTTTGGATTCTGTGTCTCCCTCTCTCTCTCTGCCCCTCCCCCATTCATGCTTGCTCTGTCTCTTTCCCTCTCTCTGAAAAATAGATAAACATTAAAAAAAATGAAAATAAAAATAAATCGTGCCATGTAAATATGAAAAAGGAAAAAGTAAGAATAATAATTTGTGTTTCTTATAATTGTTACTTTTTTTTCTGAGTTCCGTAGAAAATAATTACATGGTTGTATGTCTTATTTGTTAAAGTACAGAAATGTTACAAAAAACTTTAAAGAAGAATCTGATAGATATGGATTGTAAGTTTACACTTCACTTTTATAATTATATAATGCTGTTAGACAATTTAATTTGTCCTCCCAATTATCACTTGATTTTTCTTTTCCATCACTGAGAAAGAAACAATTTATCATGTGAGAAAAGAAGACACTGAATAAGTAGGAAGTTAGGAGGATGTAGGACTGCCCCATTCTCTTAAGGAGCAGCCATGAAGGCAAAGTTCTTAAATTTATTGATCCTTTCTCCTCAGATAATGCTATCACTCACTCATCAAAGTTGAGTTGAGGAAGATAAGGCTGGAGAAGAAGTTCCATTAAAACTTTCCTCTGTTCTTTTATAAAAAGTTTGGATACTGCTGGTGTCTGTTGGAGTTACTGAATTGTATCATTTAGCTGTATTATTTCTGTTTGAAAAATGTCGTGAGACCCTGCTGTGTGAGTTGGAGAGTGTGAGCAAAGTGAGTATGATTCCATGAATACTGATTTATTGCTGAACAC
Source organism: Panthera uncia (assembly GCF_023721935.1). Classification (NCBI taxonomy): domain Eukaryota; kingdom Metazoa; phylum Chordata; class Mammalia; order Carnivora; family Felidae; genus Panthera; species Panthera uncia. The sequence continues at coordinate 98,564,033 of NW_026057577.1, forward strand.
AATGGTGTCTTAATTGAAGAGCCACCTGTGTAGCAAAAGAAGGACCTTGTTATTAGGTGTACCATGTTTTTAAAAAAGTAATAACATGTCAATTTTTTAACCAAGAGACTTATATTATTTCTTTTACTCCTTAGAAAAGACTGATTCTTTCTTTTCTCAATTGTAAAACATATATGTATTAGTTTTTCATTTTATGAAACCATAATTTGAAGGCAAAATGTCCATTATTCATAAGTAAATATCTGATCAAAACCTAGAATTCCACAAGAACTGGAGAATTGGCAAATACATGTGAAATCCAGTCCGGAACAATTTTGTTTGATTTATAAGGAGCCTCTTGTCTCTACATTTAAATGTAGCCATGTGCTCATACAGTCATCTGTCGGAGTGGGAGAATTTCCAGATAATCAAAATGTCACAAAGTTAGTACTTTTAATTTTTATTTCATCTCCCACGAGTATGAACTCTGATTATAATTACAGCTTCATCTGCTGTTGAATGATTTTGTTTTATCAGACAACGACAGTGCTCTAACAACCACACTGCTGGAGAATAAGGAACCTGCTTAAGATAGGGAACAATAAGAATGCCAAGCTTTGGGAAGTAGGTAAAAACCCTGATATTATAGAGGGTACAATATGTGCCTTGAAATCACAATTAAGAGTAAAATATTTAACTCCCATAAATTACCTCCACCCCAGAGTCACATGTTGTTTTCTCTGGCCAAAATATTAAACTGGTAAAGACAAAACTAGAGCAAATCAAATAATGCTCTGGTGGAAGAAACAAATTTACATGCAGAAGAAATCTAACTCAATAGGACTGATCATTTGAGGTAATAATAAGTTCACGGAATCTGAAGAATACCCTTCTCTGGACTTATTCTACCATACATATACCAGTTACATAAGACATTAATGAGTAAGGCCTTCCCCACTCACATCCTTGATCAAAAACATAAGAGAGACCATTTAGGGTTGGGTGGTACTTTTATTCTACTTCAGCCAGAGCAGGGCATTAATAAAACAGCTTATATGAAAACCAGGTTTTATTGCTTACTTAACAGGCACAGCTATGTGATATCGAACAAATCATTAGCAATGATATTTTAAGTTGCCCCTCTACCAAAAAGTAATGATAACACCTACCCTACTATGACACGGAATTCTTTTGATATGGAAATGTGATGACATGGGTTTTGATAAGTTTGAAATATTATGAAAATAAGTTGTACCAATTGCTAGCCATTTTTTAAATAATATCTGTCTTAGAAGCCAGTCTTTTCTCAATTTTGTAGAAAGAACAAGCTGAAGACACATATTCTGTGAGGAAAATGGAATGAGAAATGGACATACGTGAAGGTGGATGGGCATTATATTGTGTAATGAAGTGTTGGTATCACTAAAAGTCCCAATGGTTACCTACTTCAGAACTTCTTGCTTGGGCACCTGGGTGGCTCAGCCAGGTAAGCATCTGACTAGACATCCTCCTTCTCTTCATCCTGGTCTCTCACCAAATGTCTCTTCATTGGAAAGACACATGTGACTACCATACTATAAACAGGATCCTTCTCCACAACGTCACTTTTTCCCTTATGCTACTTTGCTTGAAATTTATTTCATGTTATTTATTGTCTATTTCCTTCTACCTTAACTCTTTGAAAAGCAGGGACTGTTTTCTACTATGTTCTATTTATTCTCAGCACTTATAACAGGTCCTGGCATATAGATGAAGAGGAAAATTTTTCAAAGGAAAAGTATTAATCTTTTAATATAATCCTTTAACAACTTTAGGTTTTGTTATTTAACCACCAAGAGAAATTCTATCATCACGGATTCATTAACTGTCTTAAAAGAAATATCTTCATTTCCCCGAAGTAATAATTATTTCAATCATTTAAGTTGCTATATAATAATTTCCAAGTGTAGTTTGAATTCTTAATCATCAACATGGTATTCTTCAATGGCTTTGACTGTTATGTGAAACATCTACATATAATGATAAATATTCAATCAATTATAAATGTTTTGAAATGAGCAGATGTTCTCTAAGTGTTGACTAAATTAATAACATTTGAGCTGACTTCTTATCATGTGTATGCATTGGCATATACACTTGTGATACATGGAATTGAAACATTTCTTTACAGTGCATAGTGGCTAGCAGAGATCACAAAGTTCGTTTTTGCTGACAGTGGTGGTGATGAAAAATCCGTAATTTTAATATCATTGTCCTATCTTTCTCCTAGAGAAGGAGAAAGAAGAGAAAAAAGAAAAGACACCACTAGAATACAAAATTCATTTTTTAATTTTGAGAATGCCTAGGGAAATGAGGAGCTGACAAATGTGAAAATCTCAAATACATAAATAACTAAAACATATTCAGGAAGTAGAAAATGGAATAGACCAATAAATGGAGAAGAAATTGAAAAAAGTAGTGAAAGAATTGCCTCCCAAAAATAGCCTCAGGTCTATGCAGTTTTATAGCCCAGTTCTTTCAAACTTTCAAAACACAATAATGTCTTTTTTATATATAAGCCCTCTGGAGCATAAAAGAGAGAGAGAGAGAGAGAGGAAGAGAGAGCGCGAAAGTTCCTGATTTGTTTTATACACTGCACATAATACTGATAAGAAAATCTAAGAGAGCACAAAAACAGAGGATTTAAGACAAATAATGATTATAAACATGGAAACAAAAAAGGTAAATATAAAGTCTACCATATTGAACTAACCAATGTATTAAAATAAGAGTTCATCATATCCGAGAAGAATTTGCACTAAAATGTAAGAGTATTTAATTTCAAGGCTTATAATATAATTAATCACAGTATATTTTAAGGAAAAATGCACCTGTAATCTGACTTTAAAAGCATTTGATAAGATTATTTATTTTAAAAATGATCTTAGTATGTATACACCCTAATTATAATAGGAATTATCTAACCAGAGTCATATCCAATACCTAATATCACACCTAATGGTGAACACCAGGAGCAATTTCATTAAAGTCAAGGAACAGACAAGAATCTTCCCTTTCATCTTCATTATTGAAAATATTTCAAAGTTTTTAGCCCATGTTATAAGGTAGAATCAGAGAGAAAAGACCTCACTCTTTGAAGGAAGGAAACAAAATTTATTTTCCATATTATTAGATATCCAAAATACATATGGAAAAAAAGTTTAGTCAGATATATGGTTACCAAAATAATTTACTTTACTGCATATTAGCAATAGTATATTAGAAAATACAATAAAAGAGGGGGCACCTGCGTGGCTCAGTCAGTTGAGCACCTGACTTTGATTTCATCTCAGGTCTGGATCCCAGGTACATGGGATCCAGCCCTGCGTCAGCCTCCACACTGAGCATGGAGCCTGCTTAAGATTCTTTCTCCCTCTTCATCTGCCCCTATCCCCTGATCACACACACTCTCTCTCTCTTAAATTAAAAAAATATATATATACAATAAAAGACAGTCAACAATAACAAAAAAAATACATAAAATACCTTTGGACAAAATTAGTAGATATCCAAGGCCTATATGGAGGCAACCACAATGTTTTATTGAAGGATATTAAAACAAAATTAATAAACTTGGAGGTATTCACATTCCTGTATAGTCAAAATTGATACTCTCAAGCTATCAATCTCGAGAAATTGATTTATATATTTAATGCAATGTCAACAATACTTATTTTGCTGCTTTTACATGTTTTTTGCCAATTTCCAAATGACTTTTAATGATCTTATTAAGTTTCCTATAATCTCTTTGGTAGTGTTGTTGGAATTGCATCCCGTAATTTTGTTCGTTGTTCCAGTTGATTTTCCAGGAACAACAACAATAACAAAATATCTGCCACAAGTCATGAACAGCATCATCAGCCATCTTTTATCATCATTTATTTAACCATGTCTGCAGGGAGAGAATTTGCTTAGATACACGGTATTATGGAAAAATCACAAGGTAAAAGTCAATATGTGTAGCTTTATTAAGTTCCATAAAACTTAGAAATTGGTCAATTGTTTCATTTATTCATTCAAGCAACATTTATTTAATACCTATTTTGTAACCTACTGAGCTAAAGTTTAGACACACAAAGATGTCATAATAAGAGTTGGTGAGATACAGATATATGAACTGATTCTAAACAGTGGGTCTGTAAGAAGCATTTCTCCAATATAATTCTAGAAGATACAGTCTCAGTTCCAAAGAAACTGAACATTTGTACCACATTCAACAAATGGTGTTAACCATTTATAACTGTGCTCTTACTGCTCTGCCCTGCCCTGTCCCTTTCACAACTAGTAACATTTTGACAATAGTAAAGTTATTCCATATATATTAAATGAACTAAACCAGAGACACAACTTAAAATATACAAAATAAAATTGGCCTATTTATAATAGGCCAGTGTTACCCATACCTTTCCTTCTTAACATCAACAGGTTACTATGATGTCCATATTACCACCAAGTAATTGGTACCTCTGACTCTCAGAGATGAGTGGAGAGTATTGAGTTACTTAAGCTGTCTCCTTCAGAGTGAAAACTGAAGTGTTTTTCTCTTTAGGGATTCAAAGCATCCTGCATTTTAATTCATGTATGTATGAGTCCAAAGGGAAAACAGTTTTCATTTGCCAGTCAAGTAAGTTGATTTTGAGAAAAAAAAATTTAATTAAGATTAAACAAACTTAGATTGTTTGTTAGCCTAAAGGTATAAAGCTCTAAAACCAAATCAGTTGCAGGAAAACTGCTATTGTGAAAAGTATTTTCTTGTGCACAAGCCCATTACTATATATTTTATTTTTTATGTAAATTTTTAAAAATGTGTTTATTAATTTTGAATAAGAGAGAGACAGAGCCTGAGTGGGGGAGGAAGAGAGAGGAGGAGACAGAATCTCAGCAGGCTCCAGACTTTGAGCTGTCAGCACAGAGCCTGACACGGGGCTCGAACTCATGAACTGTGAATCGTGACCTCAGACAATATCGGACAACCAACCGATGAGCCACCCACGCGCCCCTCACTACTGTATATTTTAAATTAAACATGAGCTGTCTCCATCTTTACAAGGAATTCACAGAGTAACAAATCTAAGAAGATCCTTAATTTCCAAATATCTGGTATACCAAATACCAGCCCACTGTTGCTATTTTTTTTTTTTTTGGAAAAGTTGCTTAGATAAAAAAAAATGGATTATCAAAAACATGAACAAATTTGGGTTTTTTTAAATACTGATTTGAAAATAAATGTTTTCTTCCCTGTGGCATTAAAACTGAAAATCAACAGTTAAAGTGAAAAGTATCAACATAAGTATGGGTGGAAGGTGGTCAGACTGAAAGATAAAAAAAGACAAGGTAAAAAAAAGATGATACATGAGGCCTAAAATCATAACTGTGTGTGTATTCACTTTTTACCTGGGAAGAAAACTGATATAAGCAAAAATATCAATTAGGAGGTGTTTCTATCAACAAGAAACAATTTAAAGAAAACATAAAGGATTAGAAGATCAAGACTCCAACTTTTAAAGACAAAACCTCAAACTTTAGTTTTCCCCAGATTCTAACTCCATAAATTACTATGACACAGTGTGACAGCAGCAGGTGCAAAATCCTTTGTTATTAATCTCAAAAGACGATATGACTTTGAACCTTATCTCAGGAATTCTAACTATTTCAAATGTTTCTTCTTTGGAATCAGTAATAAGGTATTCAGCTTTTTAATTGAGTGGAAACTTTAGATTACAGTTTCAGCCAAGCTGATCTGTCAGTACATTTTATTATTACATGTAAGGTAAAGTTTACATATTTGGAATAAACTCATTTTAATAATCTGTATCCTGGTGAAGGATTAAGGACAGGTTGAAGTAAGGCTGGTGATATTCTAAACATTGGGGAAATCATTAATTACAAAACAGGTAATTGTTAGCCTATGCTCATCAGTAAAAAATTAGTGACATCCTATAATTCCTGAAAAATAAGGAAACTGAAATAGCAAACACCCCTTTCCAAGGACAAATACCTATGTTTTATGCAGGGCATCCTCTGGTCCCTTTAGCGAATCTCCCAAATAATATTTAAGAAAATGTCAAAGCACTACCCTCTGGTTATAAAAATTAGCACTCTGGGGTCACCTGGGTGGCTCAGTCAGTTAGGAGTCTGACTTCAGCTCAGGTCATGATCTCATGGTTTGTGAGTTTGAGCCCCATAACAGGCTCTCTGCTGTCACCACAGAGCTCACTTTGGATCCTTTCTCTGACTCTCTCTCTCTCATTCAAAAATAAATAAACATTAATAAATTAGCATTTTATTTTGAGAGATTCCAGATTTGTGTGTGTGTGTGTGTGTGTGTGTGTGTGTATTTTTTAAGGGAAGATCACCATTTGACAATGTAAATCTGGGAAATGGGGGGGCAAAGCATTTAACCTCCTGTGTTTCCCTTCTCGTAACCATTAAAGTGAGAGTAAAAATATATTTTGTGCTTTTTTTTTCTAAAGCATTAAGTGAGTAAGATATTAGGATCACTATATAAGTGAGAAAGGCACATATTTAAATAAAGATATATGCAATACATGGTATAAATAGTATGATACATGATATTTGAGGAATACATGTATTATGTATATATATATTCATACATTCATAAATAATGATTTGTTTGATAGAAATCTGAATAGTATGTGTTAAATGTAGATGGGGTGTCTTGAGGAACACAGATACAGACAAAGGCTGACCTTGACATTTGATTAAAGGGTCACTATAAGCTATAGGAGAAGGATAAACCTGTATCCAGAGAGTAAACTAGCCTCACACCTCCCTATCAGGGTGAGCTGATCATGGACTGTGCAGTCAGCAAGACTGGGTTTAAATCCAAACCCTCCATTTATTATTTATGTGATCTTAAAAAGATTATTTAAAGTCTGCTTTAAAAGCTGAGGTAACCAAATTACCTCATTCATAGATTTGATGAGGGGTGTTGGTACTTGACATAATTCATGTAAAGAATTTGAGTTTCACTTAATGTTTAGTTGTTGTTGTTCCACAGGGTCTGCCTTATCCCAGGCCTTATATTGGCTGGTTATCAAATATTGGGCTGAGATGTGATCAAGGAAAAGAAGTAATGGATATAAGAAATGGCAAATATATCATTCCTCAAAATATTGGCCTTTCAGAAAAATGAAAATAAGGAATATGACTTAGGTTCAACTCTATAATTATGATAATAAAACCATGATATGTACTGAGTGACAGCTTAATATTGTGCCAGTCACTGTGCTAAATGTTTTGAATGCATGATCAAGTTTCTCAGAAACCATGAGAATTAGATATATTATTATCATCTTTCTTTCTATAGATGAGGAAACGAGAGTTCATTATGGTAAAATCATCAACCCATTGAGCCAGATGACTGATAAACAGCCACTCTCATTACAAAAAGTTTAAAGCACTATACAAACCATTAATTTGAATAATACACTGGAAGGCTGAAGCAAAGGGAATTAAATTATTCATTACTTCAAAAAACTTTTAATCTATCAAGATAAATGCAGAAATGCACTTAAAGAAATATGAGAAAAATACAAAATGATTGTGTTCAAATTAAGTACATAATTATTGAGAAAATATAGATTAATAATTATTCAAATAGGAATGGAAGAAAACATATTAGTGAAAAGGTATGAAATGGAAATACTTCCTCATATATATATATATATATATATATATATATATAAAGTTTCATATATATTAAATTTAAATTTTAAATTTTCTTAAAAATTTATTTGTAATGACAGCTGGCTGATTTCTATTTCTTTTATTCCTAATTCAATTGTTGCTAATATAGGAACAATGTATATTTATTCTGGTTAATGAACCTTGTCTTGTTTGAAGGAATCCAAAAGACATTATGATAACATGCTGTGCAAAGAAGCTGTTCTGTGTTAAAACAGGACTCTTAAGCTGACACTGTTATCGATCATGCACTGCCCGGTATAGTTTGAAATATTAAAAAAAACTGTAGTTTTTCTAACACACATAATATTATCAAACACAGACAAGAAGTCTTAGCATAATGAGAGTGTTTTGCAAATGAGAAATTACAGATAATTGCTGTTTGTTCTTGTTTTCATAGAACGAAGTGTAATTATTATTAACAAGAGGCTTGTTTCAATAATTATTTCTGGTTATCCCAGGGCACAAATGCATTGAAGCAGAAAACAATGCATTTTTACTCAAGAGTTTTTGTTCCTAGATCATCTCTTATCACCACCAGAGGTTATGTATGAATGCTTGCTCTGAGTGTGTGCAAGTCTTGGTACTCTATAACCAAATATGTGTGATTTCTAATATCACATCATTCTCTGGAAGATTAAGTACACTCTATTCAATACTTAAAAAGAAATTATCTAACCATGCATAGTATTGTAGCACTGTTATTTTACTTAAGGGGAAAAAGAAGAATTCAAAGCATATATAATCAATTGGGATTTGAGATTCCAGGTAACAGATTACTACACATCAACATATATTTTTTAAAAAAAAGAATGAGATGGTACCCTTAGCAGTGACTTTGGAAACCTAGCAAGTAAATTCCTGTCATACTATTTGTTAAATATTGTTAATATCACCCCTGAACATAATGATAACCATAAGAGTTAGTGAGCTTTTATTATGTATAGACACTATGTTAAGCACATTAAATCCTAGCATAAGTACTATTATTATCAATCTCTTTTACACATAAGAAAACTGAAATATAAAATATTTAAGCAATTTTTCCAAAGTCATTCTGCTAAAAGGTGGTTGTACCAGGTAGTCTGGCACTATAGTCTAAGCCTTAACACACCCCTCTAAATTTATCCCAGACTTACATTATGTATGTGGTAATCTTTTATCCTGGATTGCTTCTAATTTTTTAATAAAAAACTAATTATCATAATGACTGTCAGAATCAAAGGTTCAACTATGTTGAAAGAGGGAAATATCTTTCAGGGTAGCACAGATAAGCTAAAATTCACTTAGAAGTAATGACAGAAAGGAGCCTAGACAGGCAGATGGAATGTCTTATTTCTGGCAGCAGGCAAGAGAAGTGCCATAATGGATACAGGAAATTATTTTAGCTAGTATGAGCAAAACCCTGGCAAAAAATAGGGGAGGGACAATTAGGCCCATTGGCTTAAGTGGTGCCCGATATTTAGTAATGGGGCCAGGTTTTTAAGGCTATTATTCTAGCCACCCCAATAGGCAACCTCAAATAAATTGACTTTATAGAACAGTTATCAATAAAACAATAATACCCTTCCTTCTTCCAGAATAGGAGTATGAGTTGGGGTATCTTAGCAGACACTTGGAAAGACTCAAGTACTCAATATTTTGGATGAGAAACTTAAATGTTTGGCTTGAAAGAATGAGCTATTCCATTTTTGTATATGCAAGGCACTGTAAACATATCCCTTGATTCCTATAAATCTTTTAAGCTTTGGGAAAGTACTGAAGTGACTCATTTGCCTAAGTGTCTGTTCTGTTTTTAGAGTTTAAGAAAGTATACAACATGACCCAGTCACTTAAAAAAAAAGTTACCTGTACTTATAGAACAAAATGTATTTTGGATATAAAATGATGAGTCATCCATCTTTACTTCGTGGCTTTGAGCAAGAAAAAAGTAACATGTTTCATATTAGCTGTATTTACCATTAAGAAGCCAGACCCTGAAGGTGGAGATACATATATGTGTGAGAGTATGCACACACACACACACACACACGGACATACCATACAATGCCTAGCAGATATCTGAATAGATGAACAAATGAAAAAAATCAGAGTATAAATTCATTTGTTAGCTTACCAAAAAAAAAAAAAAAAAAAAGAGTTACTCAGAAATTAACAAGCTACCATGAGCATTTATCTCTTTGAGCAGCGAATGCAATGTGGACTTGATATAAAACATTACAATGGAAATCTCTTTTGAAATTTTGTGATAGTCTCAGGCTAAAATTAGGGTATTACCTCATTGCACAAAATCATCATACCTTTTCTATAAATTTGTCAAATTAGAAGGCATCTATAAAACTACTAATTTTTTATATTTGTAGAATCAGTATAAGAATTTCCTTCATTAGTTCCTACGTCTTGTGTCCAATTGTAGGCATTGATAAGTGAGTTTGCTGCTCTTTATGTTAACTAAACTCTTGTATTTGCAGTACCTACATGGTTGAATAGGCTTATATACAAATATGTATTCTGTGTGCTCATTTCTTATTGTAATCACATCAATTAATTATGCATTATGTTTGTGAATTTTAATGACTTATTTATACTCATTATACAAATATAATTATATTCCCCCAAAATATATGTCATTCTAGAGTAAAAGGAAAGGCTAGGGGAAAAGTCCTCTCTAAATAGATATTAGTAGATAAAATTAGCATGCAGAGAAAACTTCAATGAAGATGAGATGGCTGGTTGGGGTTTTATCAAACGTTTTAAACAGGGCTCCTTAGCTATTCCTCTGAACACGGCAAAAAGTTACTCTTTCATCAGCTCTAAAAATAAAGAGCAGAAAATACTCTTGCCAAACAATCTGACTAGAATGTTCCTTTCCCCTATTCCATCCTCTCAGAACATTTCAAAGCCAATAATCAACAGATTCATTTGCATCACAACACGTGATCCTTCGCAGCAAACACACAACCTACACGCATATACACACACTCACACTGGTTAAGGAAATGATTTTCTCTGACAGACCATCATGCTAATGTGGTCTTTGTAAATCATGTAACTCAGCCACAGAAGAAAAGACTTCTGTTTTTCTACACCAGTAGGAAACTACTGAGAGCAATCACACACTAGGCATGGTTTAAAATGCTTTCTATGTAATATCTCATTTAACGCTCATTAAAATTATATAAGAAAAATGCTATTACAATTGTATAGATGAAGAAAAGGAGGCATGGAAAGTCTGCTGATGCTGCTCACCCAGAAAATGTCAAACCAGATGGCCTGATGCTAACATTTGCTCTCACTATCATTATGTTAGAGAGATCAGGAGACAAGGCTCAAGTCTGTTTTGCTGGTTTAGTATTATTTTTAATAAAATAAGCAGCAGGCTCTACTATGGACTACAGATTAAATGAGGATCGTGGAGATGGGCCAGGTTAAACTATTAAAGAGTAATATACAAAAGTCACTCAGGTGATTAAGTTTATTTAGAGTCATTAATTAGCATTATCAAAACTTCTATTTCATGTAAACATGAGCTCATACATGTTGTGTAGAGCTTAGAAATTTCTAACAAATATATGGAAATTGTAATTCTGGTGTAAATTGCAAAGCCCTTTTGTCTTCTTTCCCAACAAAAATCACAAAGCTCATTTGAAAATGAGATCATGAAGATGTTGGTTTCCAGCTTGAGAAAGCCTGCCTAGCATGAACCTAAAGAGGACTTAACAGCTGAATTATCTCATGATAAACCTATTAAAGATTCATAATTCCTTGAGTTTTAATTGGGTGTGATTGATCCCTATTAGAGTATTTGTGGGTAGTAAAGTAGCCTAAGTGGTTCTCCCTTCCTCTAATTAAAAATTGCCCATGTTTACTGAACTTGATTACTGAAGACAACATGAAATACTGTTTTATGAAAACCATCGTGGTAGTGACAAATTTCAGACTTTCAGAAAATGAATTTTACTTGCAAGATCTCCTTCTGCAGAAAAAAAAATGGGCTGTTCAAACTACTTTCTTAAATGCACCTTACCTCTTATATTTTGCTTAAAAACTATACAGTATCATATTTCTTCTATTTCTTTATGTGTCCATATACTGTTGAGAGAATTTTGTAATGTTAATACATGTGCCTGTTACCTAGTTTCAAAAATTATGAGCTCATAGTCAATCCTGATCCATTCATATTTCTATTAAGTCCTCTCATTACAGATTATTTTGAAGAATACCCAAAACAAACCATTTTATCTGTAAATAGGTCACTTTATATATACCAGATAGAGGCTCATCAAAAATGAGTAAATGCTATCAAATATCTATTCAGTATCCACTGTCTTCTAATTTTCTTATAAAGCTGTTTTAATACTTCATGTTGTTTAAAGTAGGATCTAAATAAAGTAGGATCCACTTACAGATAAGTTTCTTAATTATCTCCTAATATATAGATTATCACTTTCTCTTTTCTTTATAAATTTTTGTTAAATAAAATAAAACATTTGTCCTGTACAGTTTCCCACCATTTGGATATTGCTCTTGGATCCTCTTGCAGAGTAAACAGGTTAACTCTGCCACCTATATTTTCTCCAAGCTGGTAGTTAAATTACATCTAAAGGACTGATGAGATTCTGGTTTGATTTTTCTGGAGCGTGGAAGACAAGACGACATTACAGGTAGTGCAGTTTTCTTCCACAAAAAATTACCTAAATGTTTTTCCATCAGGAATTACAATATGTGTACATAACATATCTTTTTGAAACATTAATAGAAATTGATTATCATTGCCAAGATTAATGATTTCATTTTAGCTTTCAAAATAGTGAAATTCTAATCCTATCATTTATTTGTTTATTCATGAAATACTTTAGCAAAGAAAATTTTTCTTTATCAATTATTTGGTTACCTTGAGACACAGTTTATATACCAAATCAGAAAAAAAAGATAGTTGAGAGCTTCCTTTTATTTGCCAGTTTTCAAAATTAAGACTTTATTCCCTAGCATCCTACTCAAAGGAACAATGGTGTTTTTATTCATTTATTTGTTTGATTTAGTACCATTACAAACTTATGCATTGAAATGTACTGCAGTTGTTATTCTTATTGATACATCACATTGTTAAATGTTTGACCAGTGGAACATATCCAGGTAAATACTCAGCCGTTTTGAAGAGACTCTGATAGTCTATCAAACCTTCCTGGTTTTCTGGTAATATGTTGCAGGCTCATTTTATGTTTCTGTCCTACACTTGAATTAACTATTTCTCTTAGAAGCCCTAAAAGCTTTTTGTAGAGAATGGCACTTAAATTCCAAATTCTGGGGGCGCTGGGTGACTCAGTCAGCTAAACGTCCAACTCTTGATTTCAGCTCAGGTCATGATCTTATGGTCATCAGTGAGATCCAGTCCTCTTCAGGCTTTATGCTTCAGCACAGGGTCTGCTTGGGATTCTCTCTCTCCATCTCTCTCTCTCACCCTCCCCTCCATAAAAATAAATAAACTTAAAAGAACTAAATCACACATTCTGACTACTTTTTCCAAACCATATGAGAAAAGAGAAAATAAATGATTTATGCCTTACTCATATTGTTCAAATTTTTGTCACCTTTATGTGAATTTATGATAGCATTTAACTGTTTCTTTTTTTGTTAAATGAGTTAATGTATTTCTCATACGGTATAAATAAGTTACTTAAGTTTATTTATAAGGAACAAAAGCAATACCTTTTTCTAACTAAAAACTACATCAAACTAAAATTAACAACTATACTTTTTTTATAGATTAGAATGTAAAAGCAATAGATCTTATTTTATTTCACACAAAATGGCTTGGAAGGCCTAGAAATTGACCATGAGAATTTCATATAGATGTGGGAAATTGTTTTCTTGAGCTCTGAGAATTAGGGACTGGAAATTTTTTCCTGATTTACAACATTCTCCCTTTCCATCTTTTTCAAATACTGACTTGAAACCACACTACACATAATTTTTTTAGGAGGTGATACACAGTCATCATGAAAGGACTGACAAAAGTTAATATGGACTAAGTTTTTCTATCACAAATATATTTTTAAAGACTTTTTTTTCTATTTTTCTATTTTATTTCCTCTTTTCTACCTTTTTTGTTGTTGTTCCTTCTTTAGCTTTCTTCCTATGATATGGCTAAAAATAATTCTTATGAGCCTATATTCTGTTCAGGAACTTGGAGGCCTTCCATATCTGGTTACTATGGAGTAATTTGACACAGGCCAGTGTCCATCTACTAAGAATGAATATAAAATCTAGATTTTTTTTAAAATCAGTATTTGAAAGCATCAGACATCAACCAGGGAGCCAACCTTGGAGGGTCAAGATCTTAGAAAGAAGAGAATTGTTTGCGCTGAGCGTGGTTTTTACCTCTGCATTTCTATGTGTTGTTGTATGTGAGAAGTGGTAGTGCAAGAGGACTAGAAACAAGCAAAAAATGGTAGCTTAGAGTCTTTGGTCATTTCTTAGGACTAGGGGAACCAAAAGAGTGGTATTCTTTATTGATTTTATCTCAAGCAATGTGCTTACTCTTATTATGGGACAAGAAGTAACAAAACAAACAAAAAGTGGCTCCCAAGTGGTTAAAAGCTAAGCAGAACTGAAGAAAAAAAAAATGAAACTCAAAGATTATCAGAGAGGAGGAGCTATGGGAAAGAGCACTGCCATTACTCAATATTCATGATGGGCTGGCTACATTCTCGTAGGAAAGACAAAGCAGATGTCAACCAGATCTCACATAGAATGAAAATAAACCTTGAAAAATCTCAGTCTCTAATGAATGAAACTAATCTGCTAATGAAATAGTCTACCAAAAGGAAAACAAAGAGCCTTCTCTGGAAAAATAAAATACAGAACTTCTGTAATTTTTCATACATTCAATGACAAATGACTAGGAGACAGGAACAAATGACCAAAAACCAAAAGAAAAAAGATCAATAAAATCAGATCCCCAGATGACCTAGATATTAGCATAATTAGACACGGATTTTAAAATAACAGTGATTAGCAAGAAAATAAATGATACAATAAAAACTATAAAATAAAAATAAAATAAAAGGAAAGACAAGAAAACTTCTAGGTAAAAAAAGTAGAAAAACTGAAATCATGAATTTGATGGATGTGTTTAACAACAAAATTATAAAAAGCAGAACAAATTTTGATTAGTGAAATGGAATATAGGTGAAAAGATATCTATATTGGAGATTAGAGAAAATAATTTGAAATATTCAGAAGAAAATATGAGATATTTAAGAATGGTGAAAGTACACAATGTAGAGTCTCACTTAAAAAAAAAAAAAATGGGCCAAAGCAATATTTACAAACATATTGGCCAAGAATCTCCCAAGCTTAAAAATGATCCTAAGCCAATGATGTCAAAAGCTCTATAAAATAAAGCTGGGAAAATGCAAGAAAATCCATACCTAACTATACTACAATAAAATAGGTAAAAAACAAGGAATATTTAAAATAAAAAGAAACCAAAGGAAAAGAGACACATTATCTTTAAAAATGAAAATAATAAGTGACAGTTGCCTTTTCAGCATAAATGATTATATACTAGAAGACAGATGAGTGACATTTTTAAATGCTGAAAGAAAATAACAGCCATCATTGAAAATATCCTTTAAATAATTAAGGTAAAAGTAAGATGTTCTTAGAAAGAGGAAAACTGAGAGAATTTGTCAATCAAAAACCTACATTAAAGGAAAAGCTAAAAAGAGTTCTTTAGTCAGAAAGAAAATGATTGGAAACATAAGGAAGGAAATGACTAGAGAAGTAAAGAACATGAAAGGATGAATAAAGTAAACATACACCTAAATCTAAAGGAATATTGACTAAATAAAACAATAATAATACTCTCTGGTTACCTCTAAAATTCATGAAAAATTAAAAACAAACAGTAGTAAAAATGTGGGGGGTAGGGAAGAGGGAATAAGGGGTTATGGATATTAATACATCTAGAACATATCTGTTCCAGTAGAACAAAGCAACAACAAAGGCAATAGATAAATAGAAAAATTGAACAACACAATTTACAAATTGAACATGACTGGCAAATACAGAACACTACAACCAATAATTGTACAATGCAACTTTTTTTTTAAAGAACATGGATCATTTACCAAAAGTGACTGTATTCTATGTTATAAAAAATATCTCAACAAATTTCACAAGACAAATTCATACCTGGTATAGTACGTAACCATAGCAAAATAAGCTAGATACCAATAACAACAAAAATGAGAGCATTTTCAAATATATACAAATGGAGGACGATACTAAAGATAATGTATGAGTCAAAGCAAAATGACAATGGACAGAGTTCAGAAATATTCTAAAATATGGTGTTCAGGAGACGAAAATATAAAAGTACTTAAAGGAATGTCATAGGTGTGGCTTGATAACAATGCCTACATGGTATGCAAACATGCAATGCATAATTTTCATTTTAGCCAGTCACACTGGTGTCATGGAGACAGAGGTCAACTGATGGAGTATCTCATATTTCCGCTGCTTGGTGTGTGTTGTACAAATTCAGTTTGGGTTAGATTTAATAGAGGCAAGTATGACAGACAGAAGGTGATCACAATGTCCTAGAGCTACATACAAACTCCTTGAATCTTATGAAGAGGAACCCACTGCCTTAGTCAAATGATTTCATGTACATGCCTTGAAAGACAAATTGCTCCTGTAATGCTTAACATGAACTGAAAGCAAAAACAATTAGTATGGTGGATGCTATTTTAAGGGAAAAATGTTTTCTTCACACAGCAGATGCAGGAACATAAGGCCAGCAGTGGGTATCAATGCTAAACTGTCACTGAATTACACAAAAACAACATGCTATAACAAAATAACTAGTGTTTTCAAACTTGCTATTTTAAGATTGAGCCCTTTGCCAATCTCCCTTAAAAAATATGATGTCCATCTACACTAATTTGCTTTGACATATGTCTTGTTAAATGAGAAGTCTCGGGATCAAACAGGAAATCTAATGTTTATGTGACCAAAACCACGTAGTAAGATTGTAAAGTAAGTTGGATTTTTTTTTCATGTTTTTCAGTCCTAGGACAGAGTCTGTTCATTACATTTAAATTCTTGCATCTTCAGTGACATATAACGTTGCCTCTCTAACCTGATATTCTGCCTTATATTTATATCACATTATTCAAATGAGGAAAATTGACTCATTACAGAAAAATAATTGGCATTTATAGAGTAGTGGGATCATTCATTTAAAATTTCAAGTACAAAATGGCCCATAAGTTACAAATTATCTGACAGAGTAAGCAAGGGAATTTTAAATATTATTTTTGCATTTTTTCCAATTCATATGAGTGTGACAGTGTACTTCAAGGTATAGTATCAAGTTAGAGTACTGAAAACCCCTTATGGTCAAAAGTATCCTTCAAAATTCCCTAAATGTCCTATAAAATGTATGTGGGTTTGTGTATACAACCCTCTACAATAATTTTAAGCACCCTAATATGTAAGAATCATTGAAATCAGAAAAAAGAAAAGAAACAAAGGAATGACTACATGAAGATGTGTCTGCATTGATTTCTATGTGCTTTAAAAAAAAAAAAAAAGAAATCCAAGGGAACACAGAAGTTTTCAAGTCCCTAGAGATAAATGAGGGATGCCTGTAGATTTCTATTTCAATATAAATTTTATATATATTAATAACTGCCATTTACTGTTAAATACACTTTAAGCTATGACTCTTCTGTATCTTCTCTTAAATTGTTATGTATTTTGTGTAAATGGAAAAAATATAACCATCTGAAAGTTATAACTGAAAGAGAAATGAAAACAATATATACTGTTCATATTTTAGAATATTTTAATTACTAAATGCTTTTTCATGACCAAAAAGTATTAACCTTCAGTTACTATAAGCAAAAATATTTGTGTTTATTTTTCTTTTCCATGAGTATGATTTTAAGGCTATGGCAAAGGCATCACAATTGTGAGCTTTGGCCTTGATAATGATCTATTATAAATGGCCTTGCCAACTTCAGATTCTCTTGTAATTTACTCTTCCCATTCTGGCCAAACAAGATCTTTCCTATGCTATCCTTTTAATTTTTCATATTCCAAAACCTTTTCTGCTTCCTTATATTTTGCTTACCAAAGTACACAGAAACATCATATTTGACCTCTCTGCAGTTTTTAAGTCTTCTTTCTTCCATCTAATTGCTTGTGCCCTACAGGGTTATCAGCCACTCTCCTTTCTATGCCTTGAATTTTCTGATTCTGTTGCATGCATTTTGTCCTTTTCCTAATCTGCAGTATTATCTCTGAATCTCTGTTTGTTATAATCTTTAACATTTCAGCTACAGTATCTTCATGACAATTTACCCCAAAACAGCTCTGTATCTTTAGGTCTTTTTTAGTACAAACTAAAAAAAGAAGAAAGAAAACTGTCTCATTGTTCTTAGGCATACTTCTCCCTCAGGCACATAAATAGTTTCCTTCTCAGTTCTTTCTTCTTCCACTCCTTCATTCCCTCCCTCATTTACAGGGACCCTACTGCTTGCCATAAAAATATACTTACTCATTTCATACACATCCTTTCTAATGCTCTCAACAACCTTGTGCAGTATTATTAGTTTGATTTGACAAACCTATAAACTAAGGTTCAAAGTAAGTTACAAGCAGGAAAATCAAATCAAAAAATCGTATCATAGTGACGTTTGCTACTTTTTATGGAACATCTACTATGTTTTAGTCTGTTTCATTAAATAAATTAACGTTTTGCCCATGTTGCATCATTTTGTCTCCAAGAAACAACTCAATGACGTAGTTATTATAGGCAAATAAATGTCCCTTAGTTTGCTTACAATATCATACGTGATTGCTTTTTTCACATTATGATAGCTAAATTTTAATGTGACCTTTCTCGAAATAGCTTTATGTCTCCTGAGAAGTCAACTGGGTGATTTATGCATAGCCCACTGCTACTGAATGACCGTTCATTTTAGAGATTAATGTTCCCCAATCCCATAGCATCTGGGGATGCCAAGTGAAAAAAAAAGGGGAAAAAATGAACATCAGGAAAAGATGGCACAAAACCAAAACTTAAAGCTTTTTCTCCCCACCCTCCACCCCCATTTCTCAATCACCATCTTCTTCCTCCCAAGCCTCCTTCCATAGAAGATATGAACTTGTGAGCTGCTATACTTTAATGGGTAATACCATTTCCATAATCACTCCAGCCATGCAGAAGCATTGCCCTCTACTCCTTGTTATTGCCTAGTTTCTGGCAGTTCCAGAATTGCCAGTAGACATGACTACATAAAAAGCATATTGTTTTGCCAGCAACACTTGAAACTGTGACATATTCAAATCTCACCATGTAGCTGCAGGGCTCGCAGTTCAGTCTGTATAGGACATAGCAAGAGCTAATTGTTTATGTAATCATCACTTTGAACTTCTACATAACATTGTTTTTAATCAAAATTTTTCCCAACTTTACTGAAAATTGAACTCTTACAATTAGTTAAGTGTCTAAAATTTCTTACAACAAAATCACCTGTGATTTCAGAAGCTGAATTTTTAGACCTGTCCCTAATCTATCAGCACTCAGATCCCTGCCAGATTCTAAACTGGATTTTCTGGAAATTTTATTATAAGTGTTTTGGGGTTTTATTAAAATAAATTACATGTCTTTGTGTATTTGCATTTATTTTTCCTACCTGAGGGTATATTTTAACAAGGATTTTGCTATAATTACAAATTTATTTTGAAAAACTGAACATTTAAAATGAGAAACACCAGAAACACCAATACAAGTAGTTATTATTGAAATGTGACTATGTCAACATATGATTTCAAATTTATTCTTTTTAGTTCATTTTTAACTGAGTAAATATTAAAGAAGAAAAAGAACTGTAGTTTTGAAACTTTTCATTAGTTAAAAAAAATTGGAAGAAAGAAACTGTGTAAATATTTAGCAAGGAATGATCAAAAGCCCCTGTCAAAACTGACTAAGTTTTCCTCTTTTTATGCTTCAAGTTCTCTGACAGCTTCTTCTGCCTTTCTCTCTTTTTTTTTTTTATGGCTCCCATTCTTCTGTCTGTTCCTGACATTTTTTCTCTTCCAGAATTATGTTATCAGCCATTTTTTTCTACCAACCCTATTTGATTACATCTTTCCAATAGTTCCAATTAATCCTAGAAATTCTTAAATATTTCCACATTTTTATCTCTAGCCATTTTTTTTTCTTTTTAGCTACGGTCCCTGTTTTGGTATAAGAACATTAGAAAAGTTCCCTCTAGGGATCAAACTCCCTTTCCCTGTACCCTCCCACTCCTCACTCAGGTAAATAGTCCTTTGAATGAGACTTGTTTATTTTGGTTAATGTACTCCATTCCAAAGCAGCTGGAGTCTGACTAATGTACATTTTTATAGGTTATAAGTCTAACGGTACATTTAAAATGTGAGAATGTGTCTTTTTTTTTTTTTTTTTTTTGCTTTAGATTATAAAGAGATGAGTTTGCTATTTGTGTCTAGGAAGGCTGGCCTCTCTTAATAAAAGACTATGCCCAGTGTCTTCATAAAATAGTCTTCATAAAATAGAGACAATAGTCCTCTATTCATGGAAATTGGTGAATATACAGGAAATATGCCCACCATGATGCTAGAGTTGTGCCCAATGTGACTCAGGGACAGAAAGTCTGCTTATCTCCTGACCAGAAGAAAGAAGAACGTAATAGCACCTGGCCACCCTTCTACCTCCCACCGTCAGTGTATTTTGTTCTGCTATTGGTTTGAGCCATTCTGTTTCACATGGTAACTGTAACCCTTTAATCCTTATGAAGGAAAAGCAAAGGCATTAAAACTTGTTTGTGTTTGACCCATTCCCCAAAGGTCTCCTTTATGCATGTAAAAGCCCATTTATTCAGAGGCAAAAAAACAACTTGCCTCCAGTTCCACTCTTAAAACTAGAAACTTAGCCCTTCATAAGACCAGTATCATCTCACATGGTCACGTCTATCACACAGATGTTCATCTACAGGTTCTCCAAACACCAAACCTTAGCTCTGGCAAACTGAGCTTATCTCACAATCACAAGCCTTTCCCTTCTCTATTCATGATTGCTGGCATCAATACCACTGTATCCCATTTATAAACCTTGAAGATAGCTTTGGCTTTTTTGCCTCTTTCACCTTTCATAGCTGATCCGTCAGCAGTCCAGGGAATATCTTGAACCCATTCCCATTGTCCATGTCTTACTTCAGGTACTCATCATCTCTTACTACTCTGAATGGTCTTCTAACTTTCTCTACATCTTCCCAGTGGTTCTCCGAGTACAGAGTCCCAGTCAGCAGCATTAGAAAGAGCTGGGGACTTGGAAGAAATGTAAATTCTTGGGCCCACATGAGACCTCCTGAATCAGAAACTCTGGGAGATGTGAGCCAGCCATCTTTATTTCAACAAGCAATCAGAGGATTCTGGTGTGTATTCAAATTTGAGAATCACTGGTATAGAGTTAACTTTGAAAAACATAAATAATATCTTATATAAATTGTTTGGTCAGAATACTCAGTGACATACACAGACTCCAAATCACATCAGATAGTAGCATTTCATCATTGTCTTCCTTGATTTCCCCATATCTACTACATTCCAGCCACACAAATTTCCTTATCGCCATTTTATAAGAAACCTGAGATTTATGAAAATATGTAGCTTGCCCCAGCATAAATAACTAGCAAATGACAGACACATCCAATTCTGTTATCAGTAAACAATAGTAATTATTTATTCATTGGTTTGCTTATTTGCTTGTTTTCTACAGGGAGTAGATGAGTGAATGGAGAAATGAACATAAGAATTATTGGCTTAAGCATCAAAATTTAGCATAAAATAATTAAAGAGCATTCTACTAAAGTTTTCAAAATAATATCTTTGAAGGAAGAAAAAATATAGGCCAGGTCACAATAATTAAGTCAACTTGATTAAATACAAGTTAGTATACATACAAAAGTGTTTATCAACACCAATATGAACAGAAATCTCTTACTAGAGACTCAGACCCTTTTCTCCAACCCTGTGCTACTGTATATGTTCAGGGGGGATTTGGATAAGGACATTGGCAGTAAAATGAACATATGTGCAGGTGATTAAATGCTAGAAGAGATATCCAATATGCAGGATGAGAGAATTTAAAAACAAAAAAAAACCTGACAAGTTTTTTAAAAATTCAATTATGCAAATAATAAGGAATTCAACAGGAATATATTCAGTCTGAAAAAAGCACGTGTATAAGTTTAGAATGGATGAGAGTAGGAGCTTTGTTTTCAGGCAGATCTAGCTTTGAGTCCTATGTTCTATTTAACTTCTTACATGAATTATCTATAGCATTTTATCCAATTTCTCTGGGTTCAACTTCCTTTTCTGTATAATAAGAAAATTGCTGTAACTCCCTCTTGGAATTAGTGTTGACTAAGAATTTGAAATTTTCAGCAAGTATGTAAGTAGTAGCTCTTTTTACATATCACACAGACTTTGCTACCTGGGGAGAACAAACATATCACCTAAGTGTCACAAAATCATCTACAGATCTGAGTATTATATTATAGGAGATTTTCATCCATAAGCACTAAAAAAAAAAAAGAAAAAGAATGATGGGAAACTAAAAAAAATCACTGGGATGCCTGGGTGGCTCAGTCGGTTAAGGGTCCAACTTTGGCTCAGGTCATGATCTCACAGTTCCTGGGTCCAACCCCTGCGTCAGGCTCTGTGCTGACAGCTCAGTCTGGAGCCTGCTTCAGATTCTCAGTCTCCCTCTGTCTCTGCCTCTCTCTCTCTCTCTCTCTCAAAAATAAACATTAAAAAAAAATTTTTTTTAAGTCATAAGGAAATAGTTGACTAGGAAGAGTAACTACCAAAGGATATAACTGAGTACTTCAAAATTTTAAGGCCTGCTTTATAAGAACCTTCAATACAGAATTTGGAATAATTAGAACTTATAAGGAAATAGATTTCTACTCAATACAAGAGAG
Organism: Panthera uncia; assembly: GCF_023721935.1. Taxonomy (NCBI): domain Eukaryota; kingdom Metazoa; phylum Chordata; class Mammalia; order Carnivora; family Felidae; genus Panthera; species Panthera uncia. Next base: position 98,586,781 of record NW_026057577.1, read on the forward strand.
AAGGTATTAACCATTAGGGATGTCCAGGAGAATTTCAGAAATGATTTAAGCTCCATCACTTAATAATGACTAATTAACTGTGATTTGCATCATTCATTAATTGTATCTTGGTAGTGTGAAAGGAATGGAAATATTGCCACTTGTTCCCTCATTACTAACTTTTGAGTGAAACGTTAAAATATCATTATAAACCCTCTTCTCCTTATGTTAAATTTATTTTTTATGCTCTCCATTAGCACTATGGAGATCCTTTTAACTGGAGGCATCTGATCTAATTTGGTTATGAATGGATCCCTTTGTTTCTCTCTTTCTTTGCTCCAAAGCAAGAAGAGGATGCTATAATTTTCAAAGAGAAGGTAAAGCTATATATTATTGCCCATACTGGGTTACTTCTGAGAGTGAAAAGGGGCAATAATAAGACGCTGCTAGAACAACAGGAGTAAACCAGAACATTCTGGGCAGGCTGAAATGTATGGGGAAAAAGTGTTTACAGAGAGAACAAAGATAACAAACTTCCCCAAGAACTGGCCATAATAGACTCTGATATTTCAGAGGGATTTATTCTTCTCTAAATGCATCACTGTGATTCTTTGGATTTTCTTCTTTTGTTCTTTGATAATGGATCACTATATCAATGTGACAATAAGAGATGACCCTTTAGTTAGTTAATAATGTCTCAATGTAAATAGAAACAGGCCAAAATATCAAGTAAGAAGAAAACATAAAATTGTATTCCATTTTTTTCCATTTTCTTGTATTTCCTTTTTTTAAATTTACCTTTTTTTAAAGAAGTGGCTTACTAACTTAACATTTTATTTCTTCCTCTTGCTGTAAAACAAAATAAAACAAAACAAGAAAACTTTCAGGAAGAAACAATTTTCTGACTTTGTAATAGGTTTCCAATATGCCTTTGTGAATTCTGCACCTTTCTTTAACATGGTTTTGAGATGACTGAAAGTTTAGAGAACTTTCATTATCTGAACACATTTGGACTGATAGGAGGCTAGAGACATAATTTGCTCAAATGATGGATTGCCAATGCTGAATAATATGGAAAATTCCAATGCCATAAATCATTCCAAATGTGCAAAACTGGGCAGAGAGCCAGGGAGATACAATGCATTAATGGGCTTGCCTGTCACTTCTGAAGATATGAGTTCAAATCGTCATGCCTAGAACGAAGAAAGTTGAGCTAACAATTGACCCTTTAGGTGTTGAGTGGCAGACCTCAAAAGAATGTAGAGAAGGCATAAGCTTTAATAAAAATTAAAATAAATAAATAGTAAGCGGTTTGGAAACTGCTTAAGTTTGAGGGGATAAAAGGGGATAAGAAAAAAAGTGGCAAACTTATGATTTCCCTTTTTCTAGCAAACATATAAACTATCAACCTTAGCCCAGTTAAAAATGGAACAATATTAGAAGAGGTACTCATATGCTTATGAATTATACTAGGAATGGATTTGAGGAATTTAAAGGCACATACGCAATTGTCATTTGCCACAGTTTTTATTTCATTTACTAGTATTATTTAAATCCATAAGGAATATCTATTTAAAATCAGGAGTGGCTAAAGAAATACATTTTCTATGCAATTTAGGATAATTTATGATTTATCAGAATAAAATACTGTTCCAATTATTTATCCACAAAAAATGTATTG